>NW_027417471.1:0-155391 GCF_009905375.1 Apium graveolens | reverse complement strand
GGAAAAGTTTTCAAGAATATTGGGAACCGATTTATATGATACGCTTACCATCCACAACAATTGGCCAAAGCAAGAAAACAATTCAGATGATTGAAGACATGTTTATGCGTTTGTCCATTATTCCAAAGGAGTGGAAGAGCATTTACCCTTGGTATAATTTGCTTACCAATAACAGTTATCATGCTAGTATTTGGATGCCATCCTATGAGCTCTTTACGGATGTACATCTGGAATCACCAATATATTGGGATGAAGTAGAGAATGCAATACTTGACTGAATTGGTGCAGCAGATGAAAGAAGTGTTGAAGTTATTCATAAAAGGTTCAATTGCCCCAAGACCGTCAAAGAAAGGTAGTTTACCAATCAAGGAAGGATATGGAATTTGAAAAGGAGATTTAGTGTTGTTAAAATTTACCATGGAAAGGATTAACCCATTTAGAAAGAAAGGAAAGCTGAGTCCTAGATATGTCGGACATTTTGAGATTTTGAGCGTGTTGGCAAAGTAGCCTACAATTGGCATTACCCCCGCATATGCGCACATTCATAATGTTTTTCATGTATCGATGCTTAGAATATAATCCAGACTCCAGGCATATAATCGAGTTGATCTGATAGAACTTCAGGCAGATTTGCCATATGTAAAAGTCCATAGAGATTCTGTTAGGAATATGTTGTGAACTTGATGATAAATTAAACAAAATACCTTAGTATATTTAATTAGTGATTTGTAGCACTCAACGGATGATCAAATATAGTCCCGACGGATTAATTAATATGTCCCGACGATGACAATTTGACATCCACCGGGTGAGTAGCGTATGTAACAGATAAGTATTGTAGCACATTTCTACCAAACACTTTGTGTATATTCTGTAGGATAATATGAGTCTGTTAACTACTAGTGGATATGTAGAATAGGTTGATTAATTGTAAATAGACATGTCTGTAATTCTGTAAAGTGAAATGGAGTCAAGACAAATAGCTACCCGACAGATGATCAACAAGCTACCCAACGGATGATCAACAAAGCTACCCGACGGATGACAACATGTACCCGACGGATGATCAAATTCAAATATCTATTGACAGTAACAACACAGTCACATGCGTTGGGTGTTTGCAAAAGGAATGTGGCAGCCTGTTAAGCAGGAATTTGAGAACAAAGAAGCATTACCATTTCCATGCAATTGTGAAGATTTCAAATGCTAGAATAGAGTAGTGAAGCAACATGGATTAGACTAGATATATATTATTTTATTATCTTCTTATTGTCATATAAACTTGGTAATATATAATCAAGTGTATTTAGTAGAACATTCAACTAAGCAAACACATTTTAAGAGAGATAGAAAAAGTTATACTTGTCAAGAATTTCTCTGTAGTTTGTTTATTCTACTTGTAAGCAGCTGTGAGCCATTTAAGCTACACAGATTCTCAAACATATATTTATATATATATCTGGCGATACATTCACAAATCCACCAGAAAGTTTTAAAAGCTTGTGTTTTTATTACTTTTGTGTTTTGATTTATAATCCTTTCATTCCGCACTCTAAAAATCAAACACTTATATATTCAGTTAGAACAGTTTTAAAATCTTGAAAAAGTACTAGAATTACATTCACCCCCTTCTGTAATTCTTGTTGTATTTTTATGGAATAACAATTGGTATCAGCAATCTCTTGAAGTACAAGAGTGTAAAGAGCACAACAATAGCAAGATGAACAAGAAGGATGTTGGAGTCAAAATTCATTTCTGGACAAAGATAATTATCACCACGGAAGGTGAAAATGCACCTACATCTTCTTTCCCAAGATGAGGCCTATGTGGATTGCATAGAGAGAGGTCCTCATGTACCAATGAAGCTGCACTGGAAATGAACCATCTGTTCCCAAAACTAGGCATGAATGATCAAATCCTCATATTGAGCAAGTCAGGAAAGATAAGCCCATGAACATTTTGTTCAATGGAGTGATAGTGATATGTTTGATAACATCATTAACTGTAAAAGAGCTAAAGATGTTGGGACACAATCTAAAATATATGTGATGGTACAGAGCAAGTAAGGAGAACAAGATGCAGCTACTGATTCCGCAATATGAGATTTCCACTGTGAAGAAAGTGAGTCTATCGCTGATATTTTAGTAGTTTAAAATCTACTAAATGCTCTGAAGTTGCATGGAAGAGTCTATCAAACAAAAGACTCTAACCTCAAGTTCCTTAGATCTTTCCAAAAGAGTGGAAGCCATGACAATTTCATGAGAAATTCTCAGGATTACAGGGAATTCACCTTGGAGAGACTGTATGGCATCTTAAAAACTTATGAACTTAAAATGTGCAATATGAGAGGATGGAGAAAGGAAGGAAGAAAGGAGGTCCATAGCACGGTTGCTGAGTTAGAGAAGAGAAAGAGATGAAGGTAGAAGTTTTGAGTCTACATCAAAGGTCTGTGAAAGCAAGGGTAAAGGGCTGGTAGTTAAAATGAATATCAGTTGAGCCAAGATGACATGGATGATATTGGATGAGCATCTAGCATTCCTACCCAGAAGATTTGCCAAGCTCAAGTTCAAAAAGAATTTGGAGCAGCCAAACCAAGTAGAAAAATGGTGATAAATCCAAATTCAAATGTTCAAATGTGGCTTGGCAGGGCATTTTGCCAATGAGTGTAGAAAGTCGGATTCTAGCAAGAAGAAGTTTGAGCCTGTTGATTATAAACAGAATATTTTGAGTTGCTTAAGAAAAAGGAAAGGGCTTTCATTACATAAGAAAATACTGGGCAGCTGATGGATTAGATGAAGATGAAGAAACAAGCTATGTCAACCTAAACCCTGATGGCCAAGTATGATGAAACATAAACAAGTTCTTCAAGTAATTAGGGAAATGGAAAGAAACTTGGTATCTGGATAGTGGTTGCTCAGGCACTGACTGAGATTCTACCCTGCTCACTGAATTCAAGGAAACAGTTGGCCCAAGTATTACTTTTGGAGATGACAGTAAGGGTTATACTTTGGATATGGCTTGATTTCAAAAGAAAATGTCATCATTGAAGAGGTTGCCCTAGTGGATGGTCTCAAGCACAATTTGTTGAGTATCAGCCAGCTTTGTGATAAGGGCAATTCAGTAACCTTCAATTCAGAAGCCATGTGTTGTGAAAACAAAAAGAGCAACAAGTGGTTCTCACTGGAGTGAGAAAAGGAAATGTGTACCTAGCTTACTTCAACTCATCAAATGCAGAATTGGTACTTGTCTTCTCAGTAAAGAAAGTCAAGATGAAAGTTGGCTATGGCACAAGAAGTTGTCCCATCTAAACTTCAAAACCATGAATGAACTTGTCAAGAAAAACTGGTTAGAGGCATTCCTTAAGTGGAGTTTCCTAAGGATGGATTGTGTGATGCCTGCCAGAAAAAAAAAGCAGATCAAAGCATCATTCAGAAAGAAGCTTGATTCAATAATTGAAGAACCTTTGCAATTGCTACACATAGATTTATTTGGACCAGTCAATGTGTTGTCCATCTCAAGGAAAAGATTTTTCCTAGTAATTGTGGATGATTTCTTAAAGTTCTCTTGGACATATTTCTTAAAGTCTAAAGATGAAGCTAGTGAAATCATCATCAATTACATAAGGCAAGTTAACAATCATCCTGTTTTAAAAGTAAGAAGAATCAGGAGTGACAATGGAACTGAGTTCAAGAATTCTGTGATGAGATTATTTTGAGAAGAGAATGGGATTATGCATGAGTTTTCTGCAGAAAGAACTCCACAACAAAATAGAGTAGTGGAAAGAAAGAACAGATCTCTTATTGATGTTGCAAGGACTATGCTTGAAGAATCAAAGTTACCAACATATTTTTAGGCTGTAGCTGTGAATACTGCCTGCTACACTCAGAATATTTTTTGATTAATCAAGCAAAGTGTATGACACCCTACCAATTGTTCAAGAATAGCAATCCAACTCTAAACTTTCTTCATGTGTTTGGCTGCAAATGTTATATCTTAAGGAATCAACATGGGAAGTTTGATGCTAAAGCAGATGAAGGAATTTTGTTGGATATGCTGTGGGAAAGGCATATAGAGTCTACAATCTAAGAACCAACATTGTTATGGAATCAGTACATGTTGTGTTTATTGATAAAAAGATTGAGGACTGCAAGATGGAAATTTCTATGAGAGCCTCGGGTTTGATAATGTGGAGATGTTTAGTGATGACAGTGATGATGAAAGTAATCAAGAAATAGTGAATAAGGATAATGAAGAAAAATCTACAACTAATGAAGCACATAACTCAACATTTTTCGAGTTATAAAATGCTTCAGTTCTATGATTTGTTGGGATTGATTCTGCCAAACATTCAGACAAATCCTCGCGCATCAAAATACTTCCGTCGGGAGATTATCTGTCTTGTTCGTCGGGAGACAATCAGCTTCATCCGTCAGGATACAAAGTGCATCATCCGTCAGAACATTAAGAGAAGCTGAAAGTCAGAATAGATCACCTACAGAAAGTTCCCCTTTCTCAAATCAAAAATTCACAAACTCAGGGGGAATTTCTTATAATCAAAACTCAGTCACACATCAAGACAACAATGAGGCCCCTTCATCTAGAGCTAATCTACCTCAACAAAGGAAATGGACTAAAGATCACCCTTTTGAGCTCATCGTTGGTGATGCATCTTTTAGAGTTCAAATAAGGAGAGCAACTCAAGAAGAATGTCTATATAGCAGCTTCCTATCTAAGGAAGAACCAAAGAAGGTAGAAGAAGCTTTGTTGGATCCTTATTGGATTTTAGCTATGCAGGAGGAGCTAAACCAATTTGAAAGGAACAAGGTATGGAAGCTAGTACCCAAACCTAAAGGAAAGAATCCAATTGACACCAAGTGGGTATTCAGAAACAAGATGGATGAAAATGGCATAGTGATCAGGAACAAAGCTAGATTGGTTGCTAAGGGCTACTGTCAACAAGAAGGAATAGATTTTGATGAAACCTTTGCTCTTGTTTCAAGGCTTGAAGCCATCATAATTTTCTTAGCCTTTACAGCCCATGCCAATTTCAAGGTCTATCAAATGGATGTCAAAAGTGCCTTTCTGAATGGAGATTTGGAGGAGGAAGTCTATGTTAGTCAACCTCCTGGTTTTGAAGATCCAAATTTTCCAGGATATGTCTACTATCTTTTGAAAGCACTTTATGGACTGAAGCAAGCACCTGGAGCCTGGTATGACACTTTATCAAAGTTTCTTTTAGAAAATCACTTCACAAGAGGTACTGTTGATAAAACTTTATTCTTTAGAAATGTTATTGATTCTAGTATACTTGTTCAAATCTATGTAGATGATATTATATTTGGCTCTACAGATGAAAAACTTTGCAAAAAGTTTGCCAAATTGATGCAAAGTAAGTATGAAATGAGCATGACGGGAGAACTTACTTTCTTGGTTTACAAGTTAAACAAGTTAGTGATGGAATATTTATTAGTCAAACTAAATATATTCATGATCTTTTAAAGAAGTTTGATCTAATGGATTGCACATCTGCAAAAACTCTCATGGCCACTACAACTAAGCTTGAATTAAATACTACTGAAAAGTGAAAGGAATATGTCCTAAGTCCAATCAGGTATTAGGATTTAGGAATAACTCTTTATGTAATCTGTTTTGATTTCATTGATATTAATAAAAGACTTATTTTGTTTTTTATTACGGGCTCTATCTATTTAAGTGTTTAAATATGATATACCATAGTTTAGAGTAAAGCTTTTTATGGATTATGATGAGATCATAATAGTGAGACCTAAAAAGATGATAACTCTAAACTTAAATAGTTCCTGGTCGTAGGATTACTAACTGGTAATTAATAATCCGCAAAGATCGGTACATACTATGCTTGCTTCATTATGAAAGATGTCTGTTCTCATAGACATTTGTGTGGTGATACTATAGCTAGTATGTAGGTGCTTATTATAGAATAAGTTCACTGAACATGACTCGCCCAGCTGAACAACTGATGGAGTTCACTCACGTGTCAGCAGTTGTTCGCTTAGTGATAGTTGTACAAGTATCCTTAGACTTGAGGTCATCATAGTCATCTTGTGTACACTAAACTATGCTTTGGTTTAGTTCTTAGTCTCCAGGGACAATTATTAGGGCTCTTCTGGGTATAGGAATTTATACACGAAGATAGTGTATGATCAATAAAGGATCTACCCCTTCCAGTGAAGGAAGCGAATGTTCAAGGCTGATCCACTTATGCTAGTTCAGGAATCTCTGGCCAGAGTGAAAGAAATTAGAAAGGAGTTTCTAATTTGCATAGAACTACGTATAGTAAATGGTAAGCAAGTGATTGAATTAGATAGGCTTGACATGAGATCCATGCCTTGTATTTAATCGGGACATTGTTGGGTAGAAAGAGTTTATTGTACGGTAACTATTCACTGACAGGTTCTTGGTATTCTAAGCAGTGAATTCATATTATCCGGATAGTCGCGATATGTTGAGAAGCATCACTCACGATGTAGAATAAATGTGATTAATTAATTAATCATATTTAATAAATTAGAGAATTTATATAAATAATGATAAAATAGTTTTATTATTATTTATTTCTACTACCGGCTTAATATTGAACCTACAGGGTCACACCATAAAAAGAGAATGATTTAATGGTGGAGAAATTAATTAATAATGGCTAATAATTATTTATTTGTGAAATAAATAATTAATTGGCAAATTTAATAATTGATTAAATGAGATTTAATTGATTATAAATTAATTAAGAAAAGTTCTTAATATTATTAATTAAAGGATTTAATTTTTGGAAATTAAATCAAGAGAGAGAATTATTTCTAAAGTGTTTAGAAAAAGGATTAATAATTAAAAGGTGTTTTAATTATTAATGAGAATAATAAATGGGATAATAATAATATTATTTATGGGAAAATTTCAGCTGAAAATTTTGCCTATAAATACACTATTATAGACCCTATTTTATTCCAACCCACATCAAACCCGAAACCCAAAAAGTTTGGAAAACCCAATTCTCTCCACCTCCTTCCTCCTCCTTAACATCGTTTTTTTGGTGGATACCGGTGGAGTGCTTCACACTTGAGGAGCAACTGCTAAGGATCTCTGATCGTTATCTCCGAATTATTTTTAAAGGTTAGATTTGATCCCTCGAATTTTTATTCACGATTTATATGCTTTTATTTGGATTTTGTATGTGTAAAAGTATTTTGCCATGACCCCGCTGCGTTAAAAATCGAATAATGGTATCAGAGCATAGTTTGTATGCATATAGATCTGTGGTAAAAATTTCAGAATTTTATGTGCTTGTATGAATTAATTATGATTTTTACAAGTTATATCATGGATTAATTTTGTCTGATGAGAAATCATTTCTCAGAATAATTTTGAATGTTGATCTGGGTTCTACAAGTGTTGTAGATCGTCTGGGTATTTTTTTCATAATTTTATGATGTATAGATTTTTTATTATGAATTTTTGAAGTTATTTTAATTAAAATTCATAATTAAATAAGTAAATATATGTATATAAAGTATATATATATATATTTGTTTTATCTGCTATACATCTGTGTGCTGCTATCTGCTTGTCTGTTGTACTCTGACTGATGGCACGGAAAGAAAGAAAAGGCACGGCAACCGAGAAGGACTGTCAGGCGGCGGAGAAAAAAAAAATATAGGGGTGTAACGCATCACCGGAATGCGTTACAGAGCTTGTAACGCGTTCCTGTAATGCGTTACAGCCCTCTGTTGATTTTAAAATTGATTTTCTGGGAGTTTCGTAACTCCGTTTTGGGAGTGCAATATACCGTTGGATTCATTTTTCCGAGACGGATCTAATGGAGTGATCAATTTAGTTTATATAAAAGTTTTGAACTGTTTATATTTCCATGAAGTGTTTTAAAGCTGTTTTGACTGTTTTTAATTGCTTTTAACTGCTTCATGTGATACATAGAGATGTATAATGCTTAGACTAATGTGCTAGATGATATAACATGCCTACCTTAAGGTTTATTCATGTTGATATATGTGATATATGCTTAGTTTATCATGCGATGATAGATTTAGGTGAACTTAAATAAACATAAGGCGTTTGTTAGACAACCTAGTATAGTGAAATTGTTTCATAACCTTAAGAACAATATTATGAATACAATCATGAGATTCTTGTGTTTGTGAAATACGTAATTGAATATGAATTTTCGATATAAGAGAAAGGATGATTCTGTCAACAACACATTTCTATCTGTAAGAAAGGGTTAATAAGTGACGCCTCTTGACAATGCTCCACCCGATCTGGGAATCATCTGATTATTGATTATTGATTTGAAATATTTAATTTAAAAGGAAGAATCTCTTTATAATATGATTATGATTGTAACGTAATATAATCCCTCTAAAATTAAATAATATCAAGTAGTAATTGGCCAATGACACAACGGGCTTGTGTCGGTCATAGCCTTCCAATATGGTAGAAAGTAGTTCTTATTTTTGAATCATTATCGTTTTGTGCCACAACCGAGGGCTTTGATTTTGAAATAAGAAATACTTGTCTATTACATAGAGATGTGTACATTGAATAAGAATCTAAAGGTCGTTACGTGCCACAGCCGTGGGCCTTTGGGGACTGATTCAATTATACGGAATGTTGGGTTAGACTTGACTTAGAATATTGAGTTTGTCGTGCCACAGCCGTGACTCAATTATTCAAGAGGCTAAAGTTTGATTAGGGAATAACATTAGATGTAATTGACAAGAGTTGTCTTCCTATTGAACATTACATGGCGTTTCGTGCCACAGCCGGGGTTGTGTAATGGAATGTAGGATCCCTATTCCCACTAGCATTATGAATGCTTAATTTTTCATGTAGGGGGTTAAATAATTAGGAAAACTAGTGGGAGCCACTTATGAATAAAGACCCGATTCATATAGTGTTTTGAAATGAAATTGAATATTTGCTAAGTGTTGTTATGTGTTTATCATTTACAGATTAGCTTTATACGTTATGTCTTCTACACTATCACTCAGGAGCATACTAGATGCTCACAAATTGACTGGTCCTAATTATGCTGACTAGCTTCGAAACTTGAGAATTGTTCTCAGGATTGAGAAGCTGGAATACGTGATTGACTCACCTAAGCCTACTGAACCTGCTAGTGATGCACATAATGATGAACATGTTCTGTATCGTAAGTGGATAGATGATGCAAATGTTGCTCAATGCATCATGCTAGCTTTCATGAACATTGAGCTACAGAAGCAACATGAGCATATGGATACTCACACTATCCTCATGCATCTACAAGAGTTGTATGATGTGGAGGGGAGGACAGCTCGATATGAGATATCGAAGGAGCTGTTCGGTTATAGGATGTCTGAGGGATCATCTGTGAATGACCATGTACTTAAGATAATCAATTTGATTGAACGTCTTGGACAACTTGGTTTTGTAATGGATGGGGAGCTGAGCCAAGACTTTGTCTTGCAATCGCTTCCGAGTTCGTTCTCACAGTTTGTTGTGAACTTTCACATGAATAAATTGGATGTCAGCCTGCCTGAACTCCACAACATGTTGAAGACTGCGGAATCGAATTTTCCCCCTAAGAAGAGTTCTGTTCTTCTAATTGGTGAAGGTTCCAATCCTAAGAAAAGGAAGAGGAACTCTTCCAAGAAGAAGAAAGTAGGTGAGAAAATGCCGGTTCCACCAAAAGCTGAAGACCCCAAGAGCAAAGTTGTTTGCTTTCACTGTAACAAGGTGGGGCACTGGAAGAGGAACTGCAAGGTTTACCTTACAGAATTGAAGAAGAAGAAGGGTAGTGAGACTACCGCTTCTGATTCAGGTATGTTCATGATAGAAATGAATATGTCATTAAATCAAATTTCTACTTGGGTATTAGATACCGCCTGTGGTTCTCAAATCTGCAATTTGTTGCAGGGACCAAGGAGAAATAGGACTCTTGAGGAAGAGGAGGTGATTCTACTGATAGAAATGGAGCAAGAGTTGCTGCTGAAGATGTAGAATCATTTCATTTACATATGCCTACGGGCAAGACTATTGTTTTAAATAATTGTTATTTTGTTCCCTCGATTGTGAGGAATATTATTCCCATGTTAGACTTGGCTGGATTTTCATTTATTATTGAGAATAATGAATGTTCTATTCTTAGAGATAATATTCTTTATGGATGTGGTGCTTTAAATAATGGTCTGTATATATATATGACATAATTTGCTTCAGATTGAACAAACTAATAAAAGAAAAGGGATGATGAAAATCTCACTTCATAGTGGTACTGCAGTCTCCATTTAGTGGACATGGAGAGAGGGTTGTAGATTTGCTAGGAATGGTACACACAGATGTATGTGGACCAATGTCTACGCAAGCCATGGGTGGATTTTCATACTTCATTACTTTCATAGATGATAGATCTGGATTCGGATATGTGTTTGATGAAACACAAGTCTGAGGCCTTTGAAAAGTTCAAAGAATATAAGTATGAAGTGGAGAAACAACCAAACATAGTATTATAACTCTTCGATTAGATCGAGGTGGTGAATACTTGAACGGAGAGTTTCTGGATTATCTCAAAGTAAATGGTATAGTCTCCCAGTGGACTCCTCCAGATTAGTATCTGAAAGGAGAAATCGAACTTTGTTAGACATAGTTCGGTCCATGATGAGCTATGCAAATCTTCCAGTATTCCTATGGGGTTATGCATTGGAAACCTCAGCATATTTACTGAATAAGGTGCCTTCCAAATCTGTTCCTCAAACTCCGTATGAGATATGGAAAGAAAGGAAACCGAGTCTTAAACACGTTAAGATTTGGGGATGTCCAGCTTATGTCAAGAAAGTTGACCCAGATAAGATGGAATATCGATCCGTAAAATGTAGTTTTGTGGGATATCCTAAAGAGACTTTAGGGTATTACTTTTACACCGATCATCGGGTGTTTGTCTCCAGACATGCTACCTTCTTGGAAAAGGAGTTTATCCTTGAAGGAAACAGTGGGAGCAAAATTGAACTTGATGAAGTTCAAGAAGCACAAACTACTACGGATCAAGTGGAAACACCTGTTCTGACTGAACAACCTTTTGTGGAATAGCCCATTCATAGATCAGGGAGAGTGTCTCGCCAACCTGAGAGGTAATATGGCCTTGTCATTGAGAATGACAATGAGTAGTCGATCATTGATGATGACGATCCTGTGATCTATAATGAGGCTATGAGTAGTATTGACTCAGAAAAATGGCATAGTGCCATGAAATCCAGAATGGAATCTATGTATACAGTATATAAAAGATAGATTATAGCAGATGGCCAGGTGGAGACCTATAAGGCCAGGCTTGTGGCAAAAGGATTCAAACAAAGGCAATGGATTGACTTTGATGAAACCTTTTACCTATAGCCCTGTTAAAATCAGTTCGGATTTTGCTTTCGAATGCTGCTTACTACGACTATGAGATCTGGCATATAGCCAGATGGTTTTCTTTCCAAGGGAAATGAAAACCTAGTGTGTAAGCTACTGCGAACCATATGTGGTTTAAAGCAAGCTTCTCGAAAGATGGAACATTCGTTTTGATGAGACAATCAAAGAGTTTGATTTTATCAAAAACGTAGATGAACCATGCGTCTACAAAAGGGTTAGTGGGAGCGCGATAACATTTCTTGTATTGTATTGAATTAAAGTTGACACACATAACAACATAGCAGACCCACTCACAAAGCTACTTTATGAAAGTCACTTTGATCGTCATAATGACAAGATGGGTATTAGATACCAGAGTGATTGGCTTTAGTACAAGTGGGAGATTGAAAGGAATATGTCCTAAGTCCAATCAGGTATTAGGATTTAGGAATAACTCTTTATATAATCTGTTTTGATTTCATTGATATTAATAAAAGACTTGTTTTGTTTTTTATTACGGGCTCTATCTATTTAAGTGTTTAAATAAGATATACCATAGTTTAGAGTAAAGCTTTTTATGGATTATGATGAGATCATAATAGTGAGACCTAAAAAGATGATAACTCTAAACTTAAATAGTTCCTGGTCGTAGGATTACTAACTAGTAATTAATAATCCGCAAAGATCGGTACATACTATGCTTGCTTCATTATGAAGGATGTATGTTCTCATAGACATTTGTGTGGTGACACTATAGCTAGTATGTAGGTGCTTATTATAGAATAAGTTCACTGAACATGACTCGCCTAGCTGAACAACTGATGGAGTTCACTCACGTGTCAGCAGTTGTTCGCTTAGTGATAGTTGTACAAGTATCCTTAGACTTGAGGTCATCATAGTCATCTTGTGTACACTGAACTATGCTTTGGTTTAGTTCTTAGTCTCCAGGGACAATTATTAGGGCTCTTCTGGGTATAGGAATTTGTACACGAAGATAGTATATGATCAATAAAGGATCTACCCCTTCCAGTGAAGGAAGCGAATGTTCAAGGCTGATCCACTTATGCTAATTCAGGAATCTCTGGCCAGAGTGAATGAAATTAGAAAGGAGTTTCTAATTTGTATAGAACTACTCATAGTAAATGGTAAGCAAGTGATTGAATTAGATAGGCTTGACACGAGATCCATGCCTTGTATTTAATCGGGACATTGTTGGGTAGGAGTTTATTGTACGGTAACTATTCACTGACAGGTTCTTGGTATTCTAAGCAGTGAATTCATATTATCCGGATAGTCGCGATATGTTGAGAAGCATCACTCACGATGTAGAATAAATGTGATTAATTAATTAATCATATTTAATAAATTAGAGAATTTATATAAATAATGATAAAATAGTTTTATTATTATTTATTTCTACTACCGGCTTAATATTGAACCTACAGGGTCACACCATAAAAAGAGAATGATTTAATGGTGGAGAAATTAATTAATAATGGCTAATAATTATTTATTTGTGAAATAAATAATTAATTGGCAAATTTAATAATTGATTAAATGAGATTTAATTGATTATAAATTAATTAAGAAAAGTTCTTAATATTATTAATTAAAGGATTTAATTTTTGGAAATTAAATCAAGAGAGAGAATTATTTCTAAAGTGTTTAGAAAAAGGATTAATAATTAAAAGGTGTTTTAATTATTAATGAGAATAATAAATGGGATAATAATAATATTATTTATGGGAAAATTTCAGCTGAAAATTTTGCCTATAAATACACTATTATAGACCCTATTTTATTCCAAGCCACATCAAACCCGAAACCCAAAAAGTTTGGAAAACCCAATTCTCTCCACCTCCTTCCTCCTCCTTAACATCGTTTTCTTGGTAGATACCGGTGGAGTGCTTCACACTTGAGGAGCAACTGCTAAGGATCTCTGATCGTTGTCTCCGAATTATTTTTAAAGGTTAGATTCGATCCCTCGAATTTTTCTTCACGATTTATATGCTTTTATTTGGATTTTGTATGTGTAAAAGTGTTTTGTCATGACCCCGCTGCGTTAAAAATCCAACAAAAAGTCTGTGGATATTTTAAGCTATAGGGGCATGGTTGCCTCACTTCTGTACTTAACAGCTAGTAGGCCAGATATAATATTTGCTACTTCTCTTTGTGCTAGATTTCAGGCTGATCCGAGAGAATCTCACTTAGTAGCCATTAAGAGAATTTTCAGATATCTCAAGGGAACACCAAAACTTGGCATTTGGTACCCTAGAGATTCTGGTTTTGATCTAACTGGTTATTCAGATGCAAATTATGCAGGTTGTAAAATAGACAGAAAAAGTACAACTGGAACCTGTCAATTTCTAGGGAACAAGCTTGTGTCCTGGTTCAGTAAAAAGCAAAATTGAGTTTCTACCTCTATAGTTGGAGCTAAATATATTGTTGCTGGTAGTTGCTATGCATAGATTTTGTGGATGAAAAATTAATTGTTGGACTATGGTCTACAAGTGGATAGAATTCCCATTTTCTGTGATAACACAAGTGCAATTTCCATCACTGAAAATCGAGTACAGCATTCAAGAACAAAGCACATAGACATCAAGTGCGACTTTATTAGGGAACATGTGATGAATGGTACTGTGAAACTTTATTTTGTTCCAAGTGAAAAGTAGCTTGCAGATATCTTCACCAAGCCACTTGATGAATCCACCTTTTCAAGGTTGGTAAGTGAGTTAGGTATGTTTAATTACTCTTGAATTATTTCAGATATTTTTACAAGTTTTAATGCAGCCAGAAACTTAATTGATTTTTCTGTTTTGGATGAAATTTTGGCCAAGTCAAAAGTTACATCCTGACGGATGTTCATTATCCATCGAGTTTGATCGGAATATTATTTGTTAATAAAAATCAATTACTTTTCTGGATTATTTTATAACCCGACGGATAATTGATTTATCATCATCCGTCGAATTGTCTCAATCTAAGCCGTTAAAACACTGAACGTTATCCATCGGGTATATTTACAGTTTATAAGTATAACACGACGGATAAGCGACATAATTTTTACAGTTTATTTATTTTTAAACGGCTATTTTGGGCTATTCTGATTGGTTACTTTACTTCACTTTATTATTTTTGACAGTTTATTTCTGAGATAGCATAAAAGCAGAATTCATTTTTATTCTACTCTTTAATCATTCTCAAATCAATTGCTTTAACTTCCTTTCTTCTCCAAAGCAAATATTCTGTCTGCAAATTTCTCATTCTCTAAAAATGGCACCAGTAGTCAAAATCATGTCTCAATCTGGATATATCTATGAAAAGAACAACTTTACAGCGCTTGTGAATAAGGAGATTCCTCAATCTGGAGACTTTCACAAGATGATGGATTTTGTGAAGAGCTGTAAACCTAGTTATGCTATGCTGGAATGACCCACAATCTACTGTGAAGATGTGAAGGAGATATGGACAACTACCGTGTACAACTCTACTGATAAGACCATAACTTTCACTCTCAAAGGTAAACAGTTTTGCATTATAGTGACATTGTCAAAGCATGCTTTAGAATCTTGGATAACACTGCTACTGTTCCACACACAGACACTGATATAGTTAATATGCTAAATTCTATAGGCTATGCACTTTCTACTTCTAAGTTAAGTGAATTTAGGAGGCTAGGTCTTAGAAAGGAATGGAGTTATCTGTGTAATGTGGTAACTAAAGTATTCTCTGGTAAAATTAGCAATTTTCACTCTGTTAACATTTCCATGCTTAACATGCTTTACATGCTAGTTACTGATAAGTACTTTAATTTCAGTGACTTGGTCTTGTTTGAGTTAGGTAATAAGTTAGGAGAACTTAATAAGAGAGGTAAAAGTGTCTATTATGCTAGATTCTTTATGATGCTTGCTAACCATCTTATTGAGAATATTGTTGTTGAGAATCCAACCAACAAAACTGAATTTTTGGGTTCAAGAATGGAGAGGAATTGCTTATCTCAACAGGGCAAGTCACAACAAAGAGGTTCCCCTCCATTACTTTCCAATCATGGAGGGACCTCAGGTAAGTGAGGTAAGCACCACTGTCTCCACTCTTTCAAGCTCACATAATTCTTTGCATTCAAGTGTAGCTATGACATCTGTCTCATTGACCCAACAGATGCCTACCCAAGCTACCAAACCAACAATTTTAAAATCCAAAACTAAGAAAGCCCCCTCTGGTCTCTCTCAAAAGAAACCAGTTGCAAAATCTACTAAACACAAAGAGGGGAGTGTGAAGGTGAGTGCGCAAGGTGAGGGACAGGGTGAAAATCAAAGAAACCCTAAGGATAAGGCTGGTGAGATGAGTGTACCTAAGCCTAGCCACACCACAGTTTCCCAACAAACTGTGGTTGTTAATAAGGAAATAAGCTCACTTCTAGTTTCATCCTCCCAAAAGGATGTTACTATTGAAACAAGCTCCCAACCAGGAGCACAGGTCAAGAGGGTTAGGGACACAAGTTCACCACAAACTTATGATAGAAAGAAAAGATCTAAAACCCTTGAGGATACACAGGAAACACACACAGTGCAAACTGAAGCAATAGACTCAGTCACTGCACCATCTTGAATTCAGGTTGATGTGGCTCCAGTAAATGTGGAGTCACAGTCAAAATCTTTAGTAATAGAAGCACCTGAAACACCAAATTCACCTACACACTCATTGGATGTAGATATGATTAATACATCCCTTCCAAATTCTCCCTCTTTAACTCTGTTGGAGAAGCCAAAAATCCAAGCAAGTGAGCATCATCTATTAGATAATTTGTTGGCTCACTTGCCAATTCTTTCTGAGTCTATTGAGATATATGTGCCCAAATTTTCATCAATCTGCACAGAGTCTACAATAGTCTCCACTCCAAACTCATTCATTTCTTCTATCCCGGTGAATATCATTCATCCGTCGAGTAGTGATTGTATCCCGACGGATGAACCTAACAGCAGTTATCCGTCGGCTAGCCAAACTACTACCCCGATGGATATTCCTCATCCGTCGGGAGTCTCTGCACAACTTCAAATTTCTTCAATTATCACAAGTGTGGAGGACTTGGTAGTAGTACAATCACCCTTAGGACTGAGGGAAGGAAGTGAACTGAGTGAGAGGCTGGGTTGCTCCCAGGAAAAAGGAGAGAAAATGAGTGAACCTATGCAGTCCATTTCTTCAGGACCGGCAAAAGTGAGTGAGGGGAGTCCCACCTTAGATGGTGAAGGTGAGGGTGTAAGGGTGGGAACCCAAGGGGAGCCCTTGATGTAAAAACAGAGAGAACATGAGAGAAATGCAGGTACTGGAGAGATTAGGATGGAAACCATTGCTAGTGAGTCAATAAATGTCAGTGATGTAGAAAGAGGGAATTTATCTCAGCAAGCACATCAAGCTGTCATAGAATCTTTTCCCCTAGATGCTCAGACATTTACTCATCCTGTTCCAGCATATCAAATTCTAGATGGACAGGGCAATGAGGAGGCTGAAAGGATGCTCAACTTAGTGCACACCACTCAATCTATACAAAGAGCAAAGGATGTCATCACAACCATGTCACCTAGAGCTGATGATGAGGTTGACTATGGTACTGGTGAATCTGCAGATTTCTTTGGGGATGATGGTGATGATATTGAAGAGCTCATGGACAAAGGGGAGAAGCAGGCACCAGCTCTAGATATGGCCAGCCATCATGGGCATTCTCCAAGGACTGTGATATTCAACACTTCAAAACCACTCTCATACATCAAATTCAAGCCATAAAAAATGCTAGCATCGGGAAGCTCTTACAGGCACATCTCAATTCTCTACAATTGCATCAAATCCAAGGCTTTCAACATAATCAGGATGTCACTTCTATCAAGACTGAGATTGATCAACTAAAGAAGGACATTTCTGAAAGATTGGATGTTAAACTTTCAAAAGCAACAATGTTTGATATTAAGAGACGGCTAAGGAAGAACTCTAATCTTGCCACTAAATAAAAGGATGACTTCTATAGAAGCTTCTCTAACAGCTATTCATTTACATCAAGCACTGCAAACTCAACTGCTGCAAAAGCTGGTGGCTGCAGAATCTTCTTCCTCCACTCTACTTAATGATAACAAAAAGGGGGAGAAATTATTCTCTCAAAACACTCAAGCAGAGCCAACTAGTGAGGTGGAGCATGTGGTAAATGTACAAAATCAGCCAAGTAATTATTCCAGAAATTACTCTGCCAAAGTCACCAGTATTGGACAGCATTGATCTGATCCAAATAGCAGCTGCTAAGCTTGAGTCAAAGTCAATTCCCAAGATGCTTAGTGTTGCAGCTGTGGAGAAGGAACTATATGAGAAATGGAGAAAGATAGATGTAGAAATTCGACAGAAGTTTGGGCCAATTCTAAAACCAGAAAAAATCTTCAATCATCACTCCCAAGTCAAGAATATTTCTGTGAATGAAATGAGTATAAATTATCTGCAGAAAGGCCAAACATCTTACATCAAATCTCCAAAGGAAAATCTGATCATGAATCCTAAAAGAAACTACTCAAAGTTTTCAGACAAAAATCCTATGGATATTGTGTATGAAACACCTAGGCTGGATGAGAAGAAGCTGTTGGCTAGGTCAATTGCATTTTTCAAAGATCCCGCTGCTTCAGCGCTTAAAAGAAGGTGAGTGAGCAAGGTGATGGACAGGGTGAAAATCAAAGAAACCCTAAGGATAAGGCTGGTGAGATGAGTGTACCTAAGCCTAGCCATACCACAGTTTCCCAATAAACTGTGGTTGTTAATAAGAAAATAAGCTCACTTCTAGTTTCATCCTCCCAAAAGGATGTTACTATTGAAACAAGCTCCCAACCAGGAGCACAGGTCAAGAGGGTTAGGGACACAAGTTCACCACAGACTTATGCTAGAAAGAAAAGATCTAAAACCCTTGGGGATGCACAGGAAACACACACAGTGCAAACTGAAGCAATAGACTCAGTCACTACACCATCTCAAATTCAGGTTGATGTGGCTCCAGTAACTGTGAAGTCACAGCCAAAATCTTTAGTAATAGAAGCACCTGAAACACCAAATTCACCCACACACTCATTGGATGTAGATATGATTAATACATCACTTCCAAATTCTCCATCTTTAACTCTGTTGGAGAAGCCAAAAATCCAAGCAAGTGAGCATCATCTATTAGATGATTTGTTGGCTCACTTGCCAATTCTTTCTGAGTCTATTGAGATATACGTGCCCAAATTTTCATCAATCTGCACAGAGTCTAAAATAGTCTCCACTCCAAACTCGTTCATTTCTTCTATCCTGGTGGATATCATTTATCCGTCGAGGAGTGATTGTATCCCGACGGATGTGCCTAACAGTAGTCATCCTTCGGCTAGCCAAACTACTACCCCGATGGATATTCCTCATCCGTCGGGAGTCTCTGCACAACTTCAAATTTCTTCAATTATCACAAGTGCAGAGGACTTGGTAGTAATACAATCACTCTTAGAGGGAAGGTAGCCATATTTGAATTGGATACCTATACAGGAGTTGTACAGAAGGCCATGATTGCAGAGACGGAGAGTGAGATGTCATAGAAGGATAAGGAGAGTAAGAAATGAAAGTTTGAAGGAACTGAAGGTCAGACCCAAGAAGGGAAGTTCCAAATTTCAATCAGAAGAAAGGCAAGTTTTAGCCAGGGAGAAATTTTAATTTTAAGAAGCACAATGCAGGCGACGGAGGTCAAGGCAACCGTCCATCCACTGGGAACCATCCAAATCAGCTAAGGCTAACTTTTCCAGATTGTCAGGTATGTGGGAAGAAACATGGAGGAGTTTGTAACAAGTTGAATGTTATTTGTTACAAGTATAATTAGAAAGGGCACTATTCGAGGGAATGCCGTAACCAGCCAACCAGATAGCCAGTGAATAAAGACCAACCAACCCGGAATCCAGCAGTCAAGGTTCCAGCAGTTGGATTTACATGTTTTAAATGCGGAAAGCCAGGACACATAGAAAGGGATTGCAAGACACCAGCCCCAGTTAGTAATTCATTGAGAATCATGGGATCCACTCCAGTAATAAATGAGAATCCAAGGGCCAGAGTTTTTGACATGACTGTAAAGGACGCTATCCAGGACACTAATGTTGTGGCAGGTACGCTTAATATGAATTCTTTGTGTGCCAAAGTATTAATAGATTCGGGAGCAACTCGATCGTTTATTTTTCAAGATTTCGTTAATAAGTTAAATTTTTCGGATGAGTGTTTAAATGAAATAATGACTGTGGAATTAGCAAATCAAGAACGTGTATGAAAGGCATATGTCATAGCCTACTCGTTTATTCGAGTATTTAACTCAACTCAAATAAAAATGTAATAAGTAAATAGTGGATCAATCATCAGAGAGATCTCACAAAGTAACATCTGTCAAAGATCAAAGAAACATTGTTCATCTGCAGACTTGAAGATTCACTGGAAGAAGTTCAAGAATTTGATCATGCCTCAGTGATGTAAATCAAGATCGTGGATTTAATCAAGTGACAGAGATCTCGTCAAGGTATCAATTTATTACAAGGATTCAATCAGAATATCAAAGTCAAGACATGAAGAAACGTCACGGAAGTTAGTCACTCATGAACCAGACAGTACATCGAGTGTCAGCATTGAAGTGGCGGAATTGATTCATAAGTCTCAGTGACTTTCAGAAGATTGTCAGAAGAATGGATGCTGCTCAGCGTTAGTATTAATTCTCTATTAATTAATTAAGTCATATAATTTAATTAAGAAAATAAATTATATCTGCAAAGATTAATTTATTGATTAATTGAATTAAATTGATTAATTAAGTTAGAATTAATATTAAGGATTTACAGAATTTTAATTGATTAAAATCTGTTTTAATTCTAAAAAGACAACTGATTGTACTAGTATGACAATCGGTATGACAATTGATAGTCATACCGAAAGTCATGCTAATTCAGTTGATTGTCTTGATAGAATTATTGTTTAGATTAAAATCACTTATTAATTCAGTAAGACAATTTCATTTGTACTACTATGACAATCGGTATGACAATCAATAGTCATACCGAAAGTCTTGCTAGTTCATTTTAATTGTCTTACTAGCTCTAAAGGATTGTCACACCAGTTCAACATTCTCGGCTGTGGTGATTAAAAACAAGCAGAGACCAATTCATTTACATAACAAATACAGAGAGCAATCAAACAGAAGCCAAGAACAAAAAGAGAACAAGCAGCCAAAATATTTCATCTTATCTGCTAATTCAAGTTTTCAATTTCTAGCTTGTAAAGTTAAATCCAATCAACTAGAAATCACTCTCTTGTTCTTGTGTATCAATCTAGCGGATTAAAATCCCTAGAACTTAATCTCAAATCGCTTTTAGCATTTGATCTTTTAATTACAAAAATAGAAAAAGTTCATGTCGAATTTATTCTAGATTTGTAATAATTGATTTGAGATTAATCCCTTGTAACCGATACCGTAGTTGTAACACCTTTCAAGTTTAATAAAAGTTTTATTTAACTTGAATTTTGTTTCACAATTTTATTCCACATTTTATTCGACGAAACGGTATTGTTTGCATTCAACCCCCCCTTCTACAAACAAATTGGGACCTAACAATTGGTATCAGAGCCTTCTGATTAACGTACAAATCAAGATCCTAGACTTTTGTGTTTCTTTCACTTCTTGAATTTTTTATTCACTCAAAAAATTCATAATGACTACACAAAAAGTTGGAACCGTTAAAATTCCACTTTTCGATAAAGAAAATTATGTTATGTGGAAGAAGAAGATGCTACTGTTTTTACAGGTTGCTAACCCCAAATATTTGCAAGTGTTGAAGAAGGGTCCAAAAATTCCTATGGTTATGGAACCAGAGGTAATAGAAAATGATGTGGTGATCACCAAAGCGAGAACTTATGTGAAGGATCCTGAGGACTTCTCTCCTGCTGAAATAGAAGAAGCTTCCCTGGATGCTAGCCTTCAATTAATCTTAGTAGATTCCCTTAATCCCCTGATGAATAGACATGTGATGAATTGTAAAGATTCCAAACATATCTGGGAAACTATTGAGATTATTAATGAAGGCACAGAGGAAGTTAGGGAGAACAAACTAGAAATCCTAACCTCTGAATATGAATATTTCAAATCAAATCCAGGAGAAGGAATCACTGAAGTGTTTGAGAGGTACAATGCATTGATCAACAACCTGAATATTAATGGTAAATACTATTCCATCAGGGAGGTCAACAAAAAGTTCCTTTTAACACTGCCAACTCATCTCGAACATAGAATCACTGCCATAAGAGAAGCAAGAGATCTGAGTGAGATTTCTTTGGAAAGGCTCTATGGTGTGTTAAAGACTTATGAGTTGGAGCAGATTCAGCAGAAGGAAGTTTACGGGAAAGGAAGAGTGGTCAGCACGTCTACTGCTCTAGTAGCTGATGAACAACAACAACAACCACAATATCAACATCAATCTCAACAGTCAGAAAGAATGGTACAGTCTTCCAAGGTTGAAGATAATGTGATAGTAGCAGAATTTGATTCTCCTACTACAAATCAATCAGGAGATGATTATTATTCCTTGGAAGAACTGGAGCAATTGGAGGATGAGTCAATGGCCCTGATTGTCAAGAGATTCTCAAATGTCAGATTCAAAAGGAATCCCAAGTTCAAGTACAAGTCCAACTACAACAGATTCCAGAAAGGTGGATCTTCATCCTCTAACACCAGCAGTGGTGGGTATAAAACAGGGATGGTTGATCGAAGCACCATTCGATGCTTCAACTGTAATGAGTTGGGACACTTTGCCACAGAATGCAGGAAGCCAAAACAAGCTAGGAAGAACTCTTATGATTCTAATCAGAAGAGTAAATCTGAAAGGGCGTACCTGGCAAAGGGAAGAAGCTGGGATGATACTGACAGTGAAGATGAAGAAGTTGGGAATCTTGCTCTCATGGCTAGTGATGCAAGCACCTCATCGTCAAGAAAAGAGGTAAAACTTTCTGATGCTGAAATGGTTTATCATCTAAGAGGTAACTTAGATTGTGCTCGTCGTGATAATGAATTGTTAAATCAACAAATCAAAGACCTTGAGAAAGAGGTCAATGAATTAAGACTTGTGCACATTAATCAAGATAAACTAAAAGAACAAGTATCTTTTCTAGAGAATAGAGTTGACTGTTATAGACAACTCGAAACTATTCTCAAAGACAAGATCACCGGTCTTGAGGCTAAGGTTAAAGCTTACTTTAATTCTTGTTCGAAGTCCAAAGAGTTTTACAATAAGCAAGCTGTTAATCAAACACATGGAATAGGTTATGATTACAATGCTGCTATTGGAAAATTAGGCATAAACTCCCCTCCTCATGTATGTGCTAAAGGCAGGGAAGTACCACATGTGCTTAAGGGTGTTGATGAACCCCTCTATAAAGAATCAATTGTTGATTCATTTGATGAGACCTCTTTTATTATTCAAGAAGAAATCCGTGCTGAAGATAATGCTTATGAGAAAGCTGTCTCCAAGTCAAGTGTGTCAAAAGTTCCAGTCAAGGTTGTGAAAGCAACTGAGACTAACTCAGACACACATGAGTTGGATAGAACAGATGCCATGTCTACCATGCATAAGTTGCCTATTGTTAATCCTTCTCATAAAGCATGTGGTGTTCCTGATTGTATGTCTTGTGCTTTTAATCTGTTGTTTGCTTATTTTAATGGTAAGCATGTTTCTAATGATAAGACTACTCCTCGTTAGCATGTGAATAATAGAAAGCATGATAGGTCTAAGACTGCTAGTCCTCCTAAAGCTAGAAAGGAGACATTTGTGCCTAAGCCTAAACATAAATTTGATAAGGCTGTTTTAAAGGTCAAATGTTCAGTCATTGAGAATGTTGAGAATAGTGAAATTAAGAATGTTGTTTTGCCTGATAAAGGCCAATTTTACAAGTATGCCGGACCCAGCCAAGCTTGGGTTCCGAAGAAGTTCTAATCCATTTGTATTGCAGGGCATTAAACAGGTACAACCGGTAGTGTGGATTCTTGACAGCGGATCGTCAAGACATATGACCGGAGATAGAGCCCTGCTATCAAATATGGTTGAGAAAGCTGGCCCAGTGGTTACCTTTGGAGATAACAGCAAAGGTTTAACGGAGGGATATGGCTGTTTGCAAGCTGGAAATGTTATCATTGAAAATGTATATGTTGTGCAAGGACTTGAACACAATCTGCTTAGCATTAGTCAGTTCTGTGACAACGGCTACAATGTTTTATTCGACAAGCTGAAGTGTCAGATTCTGCACAAGAAAAGTGAAAAACCCTCCTTAATGGGAATCCGGAAAGGAAATATGTTCGTAGCTGACATGAACTCTGGAAGCAATCTTGAAGTCAATTGTTTCTATGCAAAGGCATCGTCAGATGAGAGTTGGCTATGGCACAAGAGACTTTCCCATCTCAATTTCAAAACAATGAATTCTCTTGTCAAAAGAAAATTGGTAAGAGGTTTGCCTCAGCTGGAATTCTCTCCAGAAGGACTATGTGAGGCTTGCCAGAAAGGAAAGTCAAAGAAAGCAAGTCACAAAGGCACTGACACATCTTCCATAACTGGTGTTCTGCAATTATTGCACATGGATTTATTTGGTCCAGTTAATATCCTTTCTATGTCAAAGAAGTGTTACTGTCTTGTGATAGTTGATGACTATTCCAAGTATACGTGGGTTTTATTTCTTCACTCTAAGGATGAAACACCACAAGTTGTGATTGATCATATCAAGATGATTGAGTTAGATTCTAACGTCCCTGTTAGAGCAATAAGGTCAGATAATGGGACAGAATTCAAGAATACACTTCTCAATGGATTCTGTACAGACAAAGGGATTACCAGACAATTTTCAGCTCCTAGAACCCCTCAGTAAAATGGAGTGGTAGAAAGGAAGAATCGTACATTGATTGAAGCTGCAAGAACGATGTTAAATGAATCAGGTCTTTCAATGTACTTTTGGGCTGAAGCTGTCAATACTGCATGTTATACTCAGAATCGAACTCTAATCAACAAAGACTTCATGAAAACTCCTTATGAGATTTTGAATGAACAGAAACCTTCTATCAAATACTTTCATGTATTTGGTGCCAGATGCTTCGTGCTCAAGGATGGAGATGATCGTCGTGGTAAGTTCGAGGCAAAGGCATATGAGGGTATTTTTGTTGGATATGGAAGAAGATCATATAGAGTGTATATCATTGATCAACATAAAGTAACTGAAAGTGTCAATTTTACATTTGATGACACTAAACTCCCTAGTATCCAAACTGAAGATCCTTCTGAGAAACTGAAGTTTAATGATACGTCAGATTCAGAATCAGAACATGGTCAAGAACCTGAGGTTGTTGCTGGTGAAGAACCTGTTAATCCTGATGATACTCAAGGTAATAGTGATGGAAACTTTGGCAACAATGGAGATACCACTGCTACTGACGGAGAATCTTCAAGTCAACATGGCAACAACTCAGGGGGAGATGCTGAAGGATCATCTAGTAGGACACAACATCACAATGAATTTCAAGGCGAATCATCAAGATCAAATCTTCCAAGACAGATTGTCTGGAATAAAGCTCACCCTTTTGAGTTGATTATTGGTGATCCAGATGTTGGAGTCAGAACTAGACGTGCTACTCAAAATGAGTGTCTGTTCTCAGGATTTCTTTCTGAGATGGAACCTAAGAAAATTGAAGAAGCACTGTCTGATCCAGATTGGGTGATTGCTATGCAAGATGAACTCAATCAGTTTGAAAGTCAACAAGTCTGGAAACTGGTACCTAGGCCTGTACACAAGAAAGCTGTTGGTACTAGGTGGGTATTCAGGAATAAACTAGATGAAGATGGTGTGGTTACAAGAAACAAGGCAAGACTGGTAGCTAAAGGGTATTCTCAAGCTGAAGGTATTGATTATGATGAAACCTATGCTCCAGTGGCTAGACTTGAGGCCATCAGGATATTTCTGGCATTCGCAGCATTTTCAAACTTTAAAGTTTATCAAATGGATGTCAAGAGCGCCTTTCTGAATGGAAAGCTGGATGAAGAGGTATATGTAGAGCAACCTCCTGGTTTTGAAGATCCAGATCATTTGGATTTTGTCTTCTTTCTTTTCAAGGCTATCTATGGGCTAAAACAGTCTCCAAGAAAATGGTATGACACTCTCTCTGAATTTCTTATTGAAAATAGCTTTATTAGAGGTGTCATAGACAAAACTCTCTTTTCTAAAAAACATAAGAATGATACTATATTAGTCCAAGTCTATGTGGATGATATAATATTTGGGTCTACTAATGATAATCTCTGTAAGAGATTTGCTAAGTTAATGCACAGCAAGTTTGAAATGAGCATGATGGGAGAGCTGAAGTTCTTTCTTGGATTACAAGTAAATCAAAGGTTAGATGGAACATTTATTTGTCAATCCAAGTATCTCAAAGAACTCCTCAAAAAGTACAATCTAGAGGATTCTGCATCAGCAAGGACTCCATCAACTACAGCTGTCAAGCTTGGACCATGTGAAAACTCCATTAAGGTAGATGTCACAAGCTACAGAGGTATGATTGGCTCGTTACTCTATCTTACTGCAAGTAGACCAGATATTATGTATGCTACATGCTTATGTGCAAGGTTCCAAGCGGATCCTAGAGATATTCATCTCGTTGTTGTTAAACGAATCTTAAGATATCTTAAGGGAACACCAAATCTAGGTATTTGGTACCCTAAAGAATCTGGTTTTAACCTTGTTGGATATACAGATTCAGATTATGCAGGAAGTGTTGTTGATAGGAAAAGCACCTCAGGAAGTTGTCAATTCCTAGGAAGCAGGCTAGTCTCATGGTACAGCAAGAAACAGCAAACAGTTTCCAACTCAACGGCCGAGGCTGAATATATTGCTGCTGGAAGCTGCTGTGCTCAGATCTTGTGGATTAGGAACCAACTACGAGACTATGGCTCTGTATTGAACAAGATTCCTATTTTATGTGACAACACAAGTGCAATAGCCATTACCAACAACCCTGTGCAGCACTCGAGGACAAAGCACATTGACATCAGGTATCATTTTATTAGAGAGCACATCATGAATGGTACTGTTGAACTATTTTTTGTTCCAACAGAAGAACAAATAGCAGATATTTTCACTAAACCACTTGACGAATCCACATTTACCGGATTAGTTGGTAAATTGGGCATGTTGAATAGTTTTAGTGATTTATTTAGTTAATATCTGGGATCTGTTCTTGAATGAATTTACAAATGAATTTTTCATAAATGAAAAATTCATTTGCAAATTTATTTTATCATTTTATCATATTTCTTGCTTATTTCTATGTAATATATATTATCTTATCTATTGTTATTTTCCCTTCTTGTTAATTTAAAATATCTCAGAATATTGTATTTCCTCTAAAAATATTTTTCTATGAATTTTATTTGCTAAAATTCAAGAGAAATCTATTTTTGGAATAAAAATAATAAATTCTGATATATTGTCTTTGTTTCTGTAAAAATTTTAAGTGTTTATTTCAGTTTTACTATTTTGTAAAATAGTTTCAGTACATAAATAGAAGTCTGTTCCTTTTATTTTATTTTGTTTTCTACTGCAATGACAATCGACAAGACAATTGAATTGTCTTGCTGAAAATCATTTCAGTACTTATATATATATACTTATTTTCATATTAATTCTGTGTGAAATCCTTTTATTTCCAGAATGACAATCGGCAAGACAATTGAAATTGTCTTGCTGAAAGTCATTTGCAAATATAATTGTCATTTCAGTGTTTTTCAGTATAGTTTTATACTGGCAAGACAATCGGTATGACTATTGATTGTCTTGCCAGTTATAAACATTATATATATCTATTTTATTTTATTTTGCCTGGTATGACAATCGGTATGACTATCAGATTGTCATACCAGTTATAATTTTAATACTTATTCTATTGTATTTCTTTTCCTTCTTTTGCCTGGTATGACAATCGGTATGACAATCCCGGATTGTCATACCAGCTGTTATATAAAGGCGTTTGGTGTATTGTTTTTAAACCATTTCATCAGTTCAGTTCATTTCAAAAAAAATCTAACAGTTTTTATCTCTTAATTTTCTCTCTTCTCTCTCTTCGAACCAAACCATCAATCTGAGTATTTCCTTGCTCGAGTTTTTACTCAGCTTACTATTTCATCACTTTGTGATATATACATACAAGTATATATATACAAAGGTGCTGTTGAATTTTTATTAAAAAAATTTTTATAAAAATCAGTTTGCCCCTTCAAATTCCATTTGTGTTGTTGATTTTGAACTTTTTATTTTTAATTTTAATTTCTGATTTGTGTCTTTTGGCTTATTAAAACTGTGTTTGTGAGTTAAAAAATTCTAACGAGATACATTTCTGTCTAAATTTTTCGATTATAATTAATTTAATTCAAATTATTAAATTAATTTAATTAATTCAAATTTTCTTAATATTATTCTTAAAATTTTGAAAAGCGTGTGTCTTATTATTATTTTAAATGGCTCTCAATTTCCAAATTGTCGCGCATAATCAGGTTGGTTATTTTAATCCGGAAAAATGTGATGTTGAAAAATTTAAGCCTTGGATTAGATTTTTAAATGACCATTCGATTGTTAGCTCTGCTATTAAATCAAATGTGATTTTAAATATCGATCTTCTTAGACTGATTTGCACAACCTCTACTGTGGCCGATGATTCAAAATCTTTTTCATTCACCGTGGCAAACACAGTGTATGTAGTTGATGAAACAGTCGTCAATCGTGCGCTAAATTTTCCACTTGACAATTTCTGTAATTTACCCTCTGAAAATGATATCACAAATTTTTTCAATGCTATTCACTATCAGGGGGTGATCAATTTAACCAAACTTTCTAAATCAAATTTGGTGTCTGAATGGGATATTTTCTTCGATACACTTTCCAAAGTGTTTGCCAACTGCACAAAATCCAATTTTCATAACATCACTTCCACTCTGCAGTATATTGGTCTTACGGTTGTTTTCAATCAAAGGATCAATTTTGGCAAACTACTTTTTCCCATTCTCTTGAGACGTCTAACTTCTGCTTTACGTGATCATTCTACAAATTGTAGGGTATCATGTTACTATGCTCGTTTTCTCATGCTTATAGCAGATCATCTACTCACACCTGAACACAAAGCCCTTTTTGCTAACTCTGCTGTAACTGAACCCCCTCCAGTTAGCAAAAAGATTTACACTCGCCAAGACACAACCTTCAAATTCATGCAAGTTCCAGTACTTGTATCTGCTTTCATGGCCAATTATATTCCCTTACCTATTTTCAATCTTCCCGGCCATGAACAGCAACCTCAACCTCCAGTGGTTCAAGCCACCCAGGCTCTTCCATTACAGGTAGTAATTCCTCACTCTCACTATCTTCCTACTTCTGTTGACAGACCCCCAGTGGTTGATAGGGCTGACCATGAAGTTGTAGAACCACAGCTTCAATCCCAGGTCATAGAGCCAAACACAGCGTCTCATTCTATCTCAACCTCTCCCCCACTGTCTAAAATGTTACCCAGGAGATTACTAGGAAGTAGTACATTGTTAAATATGAGTGAACCCTCAGCTCTGCCTCCTCCTAAGAAAAGAAGAACATATTCTGAGGCATCTGAAAGCCCATCCTTGTCCTCCCAACAGGACATGGACTTTGAAATGGCCAATGAACAGTTACTAGATTCATTCTCTCAACAGGATGAATCTATTGAAATTCGCCATAGGGCCATGGCATCTTGTACTGAGTCAAGCACAATTCCATTACTCACAATGGAACCATACACTTCCCCAGATCATACTCAGGACACACAGCGAGGAGTGCACGTAGAGTCGGTTACAGTGCCTGCCATAGTTACGGCAGAAGAGCAGTCACATGCTTCAGAGGGAAAATCTGACTCTCCGCCATCTTTAATAGAGTCATTTTCTCCCCTCCCAGATCCAACACCTCTGGCTCCCTTATGGGATTCTCCACTCGCAGATTTATCTGGAGAAAGTGGAGGGCAACTCGGTCAATCTATCCCTGAAGCAATTCAGACATCTATTCCAAAAGATTTGATAGCATTGACTGAGGATCGGGACTCGCGAATTCCCATTGCACCACCACTGACCTCTCTTGAAGAGGCTAGGGTGATTTTTAATGCAGGTACACAAGAACAGCAACTGGAAGACTCCTCACGAGCAATTATATTGAGAGAAACACATGCACGTGAGATGAGTGAACCAAACACGAGTGAACTTCAGGTGAGAGCACACACAGACACTGATACTGTAAACCTGTTAGCTCAGATTGCTGCCCTAAAAGAAGAACTTGCTAAAAGCCAAGCTGAAGCTCAAGCATTCAAAGCACAAGTGGTTGAACGGTCTTCTTCTTCCACCTCTGTCAACAATCAGCTTGCAATCATAAGGAATGACATCTCAGATCTAAAGACTACTGTAATACCAAAGCTCAATTCTATTCAGGACACTCCAAATTTATCAGCTGATGACATATCCAACTTCTGCTTTCTACACACAAGAATGACTTCTCTTGAAGACCTCGTTGAGATGAATCATTCACTGGACTCCTCAAGATTTCTAAAGATAGAGACGGGCATGGAACATCTAAATGAAGGGATGAAGCACCTATATTACATGATCAAGAATTCTCATTGCCCTAATGAAGAACAAAGAGCTTATTTTGAAGGACCGTCTGGTGGAGGATCAGGCTCTGGAGGTGATGGAAGTTCCAAAGGAAAGTCAGTAGAGGATCCCTCAACTAAGGGGGAGAAGAAAGGGAGTAGTGCCAAAGGGAAAGAAAAAGATACTTCTGCTGGAGATAAAGGAAAGGCTGATGATGTCTACTACAGTGGAGAACAGGATGACTTCGATATTTTTGACATTCCCACTGAACCAGTTCAGGAAGATAAAGATGGGTTATTTGAAGCTGAAGAAGAAAGTGATTTTGAAGATTGGGAAGAAGAAGATACAGTGGATCCTAGGTTTGAGAAAGAATTTCAGAAAGAGCAGTCAGAGATGCTAAGAAAAGAAGCTGAACTCAAGAAGGTCTCTCAGATCATTGACAGGAGGAAAGACATACAAAGAACAGAAACTCTTCAAAAGCAACGTCTTCATGACATTAAGGCTCAAGAAAGGAGAAGAGATGTCAGACTAAAGATTGGTGAAAAATGGGATGAAGCTAGGAGAGTACTCGATATGCCTCAGCTATGCACTAACAATGATAGGCAATTCTTACATCTTCTTGACAAGCTGGAAATCTCAAATCCTAACAATGACATGTACATGAATGCTATCAAGACTGAAGTCTCAAGGATCACAGCTGCTTTTGATAGATCCCTAAATGAGATGAGCATTTTTGTATATTGTCAGAGTGAAGGATCATTCAAGGTGTCACTTCATCTATTTGAGAATCGTTCGTTGTCAGAGATTTGGGTTCTTTTAAACAAAGTCAAAAGAAGCTCAGAATTGAATGAAGTTCTTCGGGAAAGGCTTAAAGAGTTTGCCAGCAGGGCTAGTCCTCAAGTGGTCAACAATCCTCATCAGGTGAGATTCTTTAAGTCTGATTGTCTTCAAATCTGTCAGCTAGATGTACAATCTCTTAAAGACTACTCAGCTAAGCATCTGGTCTGGATGGAACATCATTTGAGAACTGCTGGATATTCATCCATGTTGAAGACTCAAGCTGCTGACTTGATTCAAGCTTATTGTGAAAAGAATGTTAAAAGGTACAATCAACTCAAGAATAAGCTGAAGTCAGTTGGAGTTCAACCAGTCAGACCTGCAAGCTTCACTTCAGAAAAGGATCGTGTCTTTGACAAGGAATTGCTTCAAGATTTAGAAGAAGGTGAAGTCAGGAGAGAAGACAACTGAAGTCAATTAGCTCAAAACTCAATGTAATATGATTAGAGCGTTATGAATCAAGATAGTCTAATGTAGTTATATGTTCAGGCTAGAGGAACATCTATCTTGTATTCACTTGTAAATTTCATTTGGAATCTGGAAAATGTTAAATATAATCCAGAACTTTTCTGCTATTTACTTTACCTTACTGTTTATATCTTTTTCTTATTTGTTAGTTGAGTTATCCTCTAGTTATTTGTTGTTATTGTCTAACAAGCAAATAGGGGGAGATTGAAAGGCATATGTCATAGCCTACTCGTTTATTCGAGTATTTAACTCAACTCAAATAAGAATGTAATAAGTAAATAGTGGATCAATCATCAGAGAGATCTCACAAAGTAACATATGTCAAAGATCAAAGAAACATTGTTCATCTGCAGACTTGAAGATTCACTGGAAGAAGTTCAAGAATTTGATCATGCCTCAGTGATGTAAATCAAGATCGTGGATTTAATCAAGTGACAGAGATCTCGTCAAGGTATCAATTTATTACAAGGATTCAATCAGAATATCAAAGTCAAGACATGAAGAAACGTCACGGAAGTTAGTCACTCATGAACCAGACAGTACATCGAGTGTCAGCATTGAAGTGGCGGAATTGATTCATAAGTCTCAGTGACTTTCAGAAGATTGTCAGAAGAATGGATGCTGCTCAGCGTTAGTATTAATTCTCTATTAATTAATTAAGTCATATAATTTAATTAAGAAAATAAATTATATCTGCAAAGATTAATTTATTGATTAATTGAATTAAATTGATTAATTAAGTTAGAATTAATATTAAGGATTTACAGAATTTTAATTGATTAAAATCTGTTTTAATTCTAAAAAGACAACTGATTGTACTAGTATGACAATCGGTATGACAATTGATAGTCATACCGAAAGTCATGCTAATTCAGTTGATTGTCTTGATAGAATTATTGTTTAGATTAAAATCACTTATTAATTCAGTAAGACAATTTCATTTGTACTACTATGACAATCGGTATGACAATCAATAGTCATACCGAAAGTCTTGCTAGTTCATTTTAATTGTCTTACTAGCTCTAAAGGATTGTCACACCAGTTCAACATTCTCGGCTGTGGTGATTAAAAACAAGCAGAGACCAATTCATTTACATAACAAATACAGAGAGAAATCAAACAGAAGCCAAGAACAAAAAGAGAACAAGCAGCCAAAATATTTCATCTTATCTGCTAATTCAAGTTTTCAATTTCTAGCTTGTAAAGTTAAATCCAATCAACTAGAAATCACTCTCTTGTTCTTGTGTATCAATCTAGCGGATTAAAATCCCTAGAACTTAATCTCAAATCGCTTTTAGCATTTGATCTTTTAATTACAAAAATAGAAAAAGTTCATGTCGAATTTATTCTAGATTTGTAATAATTGATTTGAGATTAATCCCTTGTAACCGATACCGTAGTTGTAACACCTTTCAAGTTTAATAAAAGTTTTATTTAACTTGAATTTTGTTTCACAATTTTATTCCACATTTTATTCGACGAAACGGTATTGTTTGCATTCAACCCCCCCTTCTACAAACAAATTGGGACCTAACAGTGTATTTGTTAATCAAGTATGTATGAACTTTGAGATTGAAATTTCTAGTAATAAGTTTTGTGTGGATTTGATACCATTTAAGTTAGGAGAGTTTGACGTTATTCTAGGAATGGACTGGCTATCTAAGCACGATGCTCAGATAGACTGTCGTAATAAGAAGGTAATTGTAAAAATGCCAGACGAGAAAGTGGTCACGTTCAAGGTTCAGAAAAAAGCGAAAAAGTTTTTAATGATGATTCAAGCTAAGAAACTCCTACAACAAGGATGCGAGCAATTCATTGCATATGTGATTGATAAAAGTCGGGAGCCAGCAAAACTTGAAGATATTCGCGTAGTTAATGAGTTCCCAAATGTATTTCCCGATGAGCTACCAGGACTTCCTCCAAACAGAGAAAATGAGTTTGCAATCGACTTAGCACCTGAAACGGAACCAGTATCCAAGGCCCCATATAGAATGGTGTCCGTCGAAATGAAAGAGTTAGCAAAATAATTGAAGGAATTGTTAAAGAAAGGAGTGATTAGACCCAGTGTTTCCCCATGGGGTGCACCGGTACTATTTGTTAAGAAGAAAGATGGAAGCATGAGATTATGCATCGACTACCAAGAACTCAATAATCTTACAATCAAGAATAAATATCTGTTACCTCGAATTGATGATTTGTTTGACCCATTGAAGGGAGCCAAGTATTTCTCCAAAATTGATCTGAGATCGGGATATCACTAATTGAAGATTAAGCCGGAAGATATACCAAAGACAGCTTTCAGAACAAGGTACGGACATTATGAATTCTTAGTGATGTCTTCTGGATTAACCAATGTCCCAGTAGCGTTTATGGATTTAAAGAATAGAATTTTTAAAGAATACTTGGACAAGTTTGTCATTGTGTTTATAGATGATATTCTAATTTACTCGAAGACAGAAGAAGACCATGTGGAGCAATTGAGGATATCTTTGGAAATTTTGAGAAAGGAAAAGTTAAATGCTAAATTCACAAAGTGTGAGTTTTGGTTATAGAAAGTTCAGTTCTTGGGGCACATAGTCAGTATTAAAGGGATCAAAGTGGACCCGGCAAAGATCGAAGTTATTACAAATTGGGAAAGACCAAAGACACCAATAAAAATAAGAAGTTTCTTGGGATTAGCGGTATATAATTGACGGTTTGTTCAAGATTTCTCAAAAATTGCGACGCCTTTGACAAAGCTTACCCGAAAGAATGAAAAGTTTATATGGAACGACAAGTGTGAAGAGAGTTTTCAAGAATTGAAATGGAGATTAATCATGGCACCTGTTTTGTCACTTCCAGGTGATCAATGAAATTTTATAATCTATAGTGATGCTTCTCATAAGGGATTAGGTTGTGTTTTGATGTAGCACGACAAGTTTATTGCATATGCATCGAGACAACTGAAACCTCATGAGCAGAAGTATCCTACTCAGGACTTGGAGCTAGTGGCCATAGTATTCGCTTTTAAGATTTGGAGACATTATCTATATGGGGAAAGATGTGAGATTTATACGGATCATAAAAGTTTAAAGTACATATTCACTTAAAAGGAACTCAATATGAGGCAGAGAAGATGGTTGGAATTGATCAAGGACTACGATTGTACGATTAATTATCACCCAGGTAAAGCAAATATTATGGCAGATGCGTTAAGTCGAAAAGAGAAGTTGAATGTATTAAGAGTACCCGAGGAGTTATACAAGGAATTTCAGTAATTGGAATTAGAATTCAGAGTTTGCAAGCCTAACAAAGCAAAGATGTATAGTATGACTTTCCAACCAGAACTACTAGAGAGGATTAAGAAGTGTCAAGAGAAGGTAATGGATCAGGACATTAATTGTTTGGTGGGTGAAGAGTTGTGCACACAAAAGGATGATCAAGGTATACTTAGGTTTTTTTCCAGAATTTGGATTCCACCGGTAACAGAATTAAAGAATGAAATTCTACAGGAAGCTCATAATTCAAGATATTCAATCCATCCAGAGAGTAGCAAAATGTATAGGGATTTAAAGGAAAATTATTGGTGGCTAAATATGAAAAGAGAAATTGCAAAATGGGTTAGTAAGTGTTATACATGTCATAGGTTCAAGGTAAAGCACCAGAGACCAAGTGGATTATTGCAGCCATTAAAGATTCCAAAATGGAAGCGGGAGCATATTGCCATGGATTTCATAGTCGGATTACCAAGGACAAAAGCAAATCATGATGTCATTTGGGTTATAATAGACAGACTTACCAAGTTAGCTCATTTTCTTCCTATAAATGAAAGATTTTTGCTAGACAAGTTGGTTCACATGTACTTGAAAGAGATAGTAGTTCGTCATGGAGTTCCTGTGTCTATCGGATCTAATCGAGACCCAAGATTTAATTCGAGATTTTGGAAAAGTTTTCAAGAATGTTTGGGAACTAGATTGAATATGAGTACAGCTTACCATCCACAGACGGATGGCCAAAGCAAGAGAACAATTCAGACGACTGAAGACATGTTATGCGTTTGTGCAATTAATTTCAAAGGAAGTTGGGATGAGCATTTACCCTTGGTAGAATTTGCTTACAATAACAGTCATCATGCCAGTATTTGGATGCCACCCTATGAAGCTCTTTACGGACGTACATGTCGATCACCAATATATTGGGATGAAGTAGGAGAATGCAAGATACTTGGACCTGAATTAGTGCAGCAGACGAAAGAAGTTGTTGAAGTTATTCAGAAAAGGTTAATTGCAGCCCAAGACCGTCAAAGAAAGTATGCCGACCAATCAAGGAAGGATATGGAATTTGAAAAAGGGATTTAGTGTTGTTAAAAGTGTCACCATGGAAAGGATTAATCCAATTTAGGAAGAAAGGAAAGCTGAGTCCTAGATATGTCGTACCTTTTGAGATTTTGAAGCGTGTTGGCAAAGTAGCCTACGAATTGGCATTACCCCTGCATATGGCGCACATTCATATTGTTTTTCATGTATCGATGCTTAAGAAGTATAATCCAGACTCCAGGCATATAATCGAGTATGAGCTGATAGAACTTCAGGCAGATTTGCCATATGTAGAAATTCTGATAGAGATTCTGTTAGGAATATGTTGTGAACTTGATGATAAATTAAACAAAATACCTTAGTAGATTTAACTTAGTGAATTTCGTAGCACTCGATGGATGATCAAATATAGTCCTGACGGATGATATAATATAGTCCCGACGGATGACAATTTGACATCCACCGGGTGAGTAGATTATGTAACAAATAAGTATTGTAGCACATTTCTGCAAACAACTTTGTGTAAATTTTGTAGGAGTATATGAGTCATATTGACTACTAGTGGATATGCAGAATAGGTTGATTAATTGTAAATATGAGATGTCTTGTAATTCTGTATAAGTGAAATGGAGTCAAGTGACAAATAGCTACCCGACAGATGATCAACAAAGCTACCCAACGGATGATCAACAAAGCTACCCGACGGATGACAACATGTACCCGATGGATGATCAAATTCAAATATTTGTTGACAGTGACAACACAGTCACATGCGTTGGGTGTTTGTAAAAGGAATGTGGCAGCCTGTTAAGCAGGAATTTGAGAACAAAGAAGCATTACCATTTCCATGCAATTATGAAGATATTCAAAGATGCTAGAATAGAGTAGTGAAGCAGCATGGAATTAGACTAGATATATATTATTTTATTATCTTGTCTTATTGTCATGTAAACTTGGTGATATATAAATCAAGTGTCTAGTAGAATATTCAACTAAGCAAACACATTGTAAAGAGAGATAGAAAAAGCTGTACTTGTCAAGAATTTCTCTGTAGTTTGTTTATTCTACTTGTAAAGTAGTTGTGAGCCATTCTAAGCTACACACAGTTCTCAAACTGATATGTATATATATATATATATATCTGGTGGATACATTCAAATCCACTAGAAAGTTTTAAAAGCTTGTGTTTATATTACTTTGTGTTTTGATTTATAAAATCCTTTCATTTCGCACTTTGCAAATTCCATTTCTGGACAAAGATAATTATCGCCACTAGAAGGTGAAAATGCACCTACATCTTATTTCCCAAGCTGAAGCCTATGTGGATTACATAGAGAGAGGTCCTCATGTACCAATGAAAGCTACAACTGGCAATGAACCATCTGTTCCCAAACCTAGGCATGAATGATCAGATCCTCATATTGAGCAAGTCATGAAAGATAAGAAGGCCAAGAATATTTTGTTCAATGGAGATGATGGTGATATGTTTGATAACATCATTAACTGTAAAAGAGCTAAAGAGGTTTGGGACACAATCCAAATTATCTGTGATGGTACTGAGCAAGTAAAGGAGAACAAGATGCAGCTACTGATTTAGCAATATGAGCATTTCCACTTTGAAGAAAGTGAGTCTCTCGCTGATATTTTTAGTAGATTTCAAAAGCCACTAAATTCTATGAAATTGCATGGAAGAGTCTATCAAACAAAAGACTCTAACCTCAAGTTCCTTAGATCTCTTCCAAAAGAGTGGAAGCCAATGACAGTTTTATTGAGAAATTCTCAGGATTACAAGGAATTCACCTTGGAGAGACTGTATGGCATCCTAAAAACTTATGAGCTTGAAATTGAGCAATATTAGAGGATGGAGAAAGGAAGGAATAAAGAAGGGTCCATAGCACTGGTTGCTGAGTTAGAGAAAGAGAAAGAGATGAAGGTAGAAGCTGTTGAGTCTATATCAAAGGCCTGTGAAAGCAAGGGTAAAGGGCTGGTAGCTGAAAATGAAGATCAATTGAGCCAAGATGACATGGATGATATTGATGAGCATCTAGCATTCCTATCCAGAAGATTTTCCAAGCTCAAGTTCAAAAAGAATTTTGGAGCATCCAAGCCAAGTAGAAACATGGTGGATAAATCCAAATTCAAATGTTTCAAATATGGCTTGGCAGGGCATTTTTCTAATGAGTGTAGAAAGTCAGATTCTAGCAAGAACAAGTTTGAGCCTCTTGATTATAAACAGAAATATTTTGAGTTGCTTAAGCAAAAGGAAAGGGCTTTCATTACACAAGAAAATGACTGGGCAGCTGATGGATTGGATGAAGATGAAGAAACAAGCTATGTCAACCTAGCCCTGCTGGCCAAGTCTGATGAAACAGAAACAAGTTTTTCAAGTAATCAGGGAAATAGAAAGAAACTTTGGTATCTGGATAGTGGTTGCTCAAGGCACATGACTGGAGATTCTAACCTGCTCACTGAATTCAAGGAAAGAGCTGGCCCAAGTATTACTTTTGGAGATGACAGTAAGGGTTATACTGTGGGATATGGCTTGATTTCAAAAGAAAATGTCATCATTGAAGAGGTTGCCCTAGTGGATGGTCTCAAGCACAATTTGTTGTGTATCAGCCAGCTTTGTGATAAGGGCAATTCAGTAACCTTCAATTCAGAAGCATGTGTTGTGAAAAACAAAAAGAGCAACAAAGTGGTTCTCACTAGAGTGAGAAAAGGAAATGTGTACCATGCTGACTTCAACTCATCAAATGCAGAATCTGTTACTTGTCTTCTCAGTAAAGCAAGTCAAGATGAAAGTTGGCTATGGCACAAGAAGTTGTCCCATCTAAACTTCAAAACCATGAATGAGCTTGTCAAGAAAAAACTGGTTAGAGGCATTCCTCAAGTGGAGTTTACTAAGGATGGATTGTGTGATGCCTTCCAGAAAAGAAAGCAGATCAAAGCATCATTCAGACAGAAACTTGATTCAACAATTGAAGAACCTTTGCAATTGCTACACATGGATTTGTTTGGACCAGTCAATGTGTTGTCCATCTCAAGGAAAAGATTTTGTCTCGTAATTGTGGATGATTTCTCAAAGTTCTCTTGGACATATTTCTTAAAGTCTAAAGATGAAGCTAGTGAAATCATCATCATTCACATAAGGAAAGTTAACAATCATCCTGATTTTAAAGTAAGAAGAATCAGGAGTGGCAATGGAACTGGGTTCAAGAATTCTGTGATAAGATTATTTTGTGAAGAGAATGGGATTATGCATGAGTTTTCTGCAGAAAGAACTCCACAACAAAATGGAGTAGTGGAAAGAAAGAACAGATCTCTTATTGAAGCTGCAAGGACTATGCTTGAAGAATCAAAGTTACCAGCATATTTTTGGGCTGAAGCTGTGACTACTGCCTGCTACACTCAGAATATTTCTTTGATTAATCCAGCAAAGTGTATGATACCCAACCAATTGTTCAAGAATAGCAATCCAACTCTAAACTTTCTTCATGTGTTTGGCTTCAAATGTTATATCTTAAGGAATCAAACTGATCAATATGGGAAGTTTGATGCTAAAGCAGATGAAGGAATTTTAGTTGGATATATTGTGGGAAAGGAATATAGAGTCTACAATCTTAGAACCAACATTGTTATGGAATCAGTACATGTTGTGTTTAATGACAAAAAGATTGAAGGACTGCAAGATGGAGATTTCTATGAGAGCCTCGGGTTTGATAATGTGGAGATGTTTAGTGATGACAGTGATGAAGAAAGTAATCAAGAAATAGTGAATAAGGATAATGAAGAAAAATCTACAACTAATGAAGCACATAACTCAACATTTTTTGAGTTATAAAATTCTTCAGTTCTATGATCTATTGGGATAGATTCTGCCAAACTTTCAGATAATTCCTCGCGCATCAAAAAACTTCCGTCGGGAGATAATCTGTCTTGTCCGTCGGGAGACAATCAGCTTCATCCATCGTGACACAAAGTGCATCATCCGTCGGAACATTAAGAGAAGCCGAAAGTCAGAATAGATCACCTACAGAAAGTTCCCCTTTCTCAAATCAAAGATTCACAAACTCAGAGGGGAGTTTCTTATAATCAAAACTCAGTCACACATCAAGACAACAATGAGGCTTCTTCATCTAGAGCTAATCTACCTCAATAAAGGAAATGGACTAAAGATCACCCTTTTGAGCTCATCGTTGGTGATGCATCTTCTAGAGTTCAAATAAGGAGAGCAACTCAAGAAGAATGTCTATATAGCACATTCCTATCTAAAGAAGAGCCAAAAAAGGTAGAAGAAGCTTTGTTGGATCCTTGTTGGATTTTAGCTATGTAGGAGGAGCTAAACCAATTTGAAAGGAACAAGGTATGGAAGCTATTACCCAAACCTAAAGGAAAGAATCCAATTGACACCAAGTGGGTATTCAGAAACAAGATGGATGAAAATGGCATGGTGATCAGGAATAAAGCTAGATTGGTTGCTAAGGGCTACTGTCAACAAGAAGGAATAGATTTTGATGAAACCTTTGCTCTTGTTTCAAGGCTTGAAGCCATCAGAATTTTCATAGCCTTTACAGCCCATGCCAATTTCAAGGTCTATCAAATGGATGTCAAAAGTGCCTTTCTGAATGGAGATTTGGAGGAGGAAGTCTATGTCAGTCTACCTCCTGGTTTTGAAGATCCAAATTTTCCAGGATATGTCTACTATCGTTTGAAAGCACTTTATGGACTGAAGCAAGTATCTAGAGCCTGGTATGACACTATATCAAAGTTTCTTTTGGAAAATCACTTCACAAGAGGTACTGTTGATAAAACTTTATTCTTAGAAATGTTATTGGTTCTAGTATACTTGTTCAAATCTATGTAGATGATATTATATTTGGCTCTACAGATGAAAAACTTTGCAAAAAGTTTGCCAAATTGATGCAAAGTAAGTATGAAATAAGCATGACGGGAGAACTAACTTACTTTCTTGGTTTACAAGTTAAACAAGTTAGTGATGGAATATTCATTAGTCAAACTAAATATATTCATGATCTTTTAAAGAAGTTTGATCTAATGGATTGCACATCTGCAAAAACTCCCATAGCCACTACAACTAAGCTTGAATTAAACACTATTGAAAAGTGGATATTTCAAGCTATAGGGGCATGGTTGGCTCACTTCTGTACTTAACAGCTAGTAGGCCATATATAATATTTGCTACTTCTCTTTGTGCTAGATTTCAGGCTGATCCTAGAGAATCTCACTTAGTAGCCATTAAAATAATTTTCAGATATCTCAAGGGAACACCAAAACTTGGCATTTGGTAACATAGAGATTCTGGTTTTGATCTAACTGGTTATTCAGATGCAGATTATGCAGGTTGTAAAATAGACAGAAAAAGTACAACAGGAACCTGTCAATTTCTAGGGAACAAGCTTAAGTCCTGGTTCAGTAAAAAGCAAAATTCAGTTTCGACCTCTATAGCTGAAGCTGAATATAGTGCTGCTAGTAGTTGCTATGCAAAGATTTTGTGGATGAAAAATCAATTGTTGGACTATGGTCTATAAGTGGATAGAATTCCCATTTTCTGTGATAACACAAGTGCAATTGCCACCACTGAAAATCCAGTACAGTATTCAAGAACAAAGCACATAAACATCAAGTACCACTGCATTAGGGAACATGTGATGAATGGTACTGTGGAACTTTATTTTATTCCAAGTGAAAAGCAGCTTGCAGATATCTTCACCAAGCCACTTGATGAATCCACCTTTTCAAGGTTGGTAAGTGAATTAGGTATGTTTAATTACTCTTCAATTATTTCAGATATTTTTGCATGTTTTAATGCAGCCAGAAACTTAATTGATTTTTCTGTTTTGGATGAAATTTTGGCCAAGTCGAAAGTTACATCCCGACGGATGTTAATTATCCATCGAGTTTGATCGGAATATTATTTGTTAATAAAAATTATTTACTTTTCTGGATTATTTTATAACCCGGCGGATAATTGATTTATCCTCATCCGTCGAATTGTCTCAATCTTAGTCGTTAAAACACTGAACGTTATCCATCGGGTATACTTACAGTTTGTAAGTATAACACGACGGATAAGTGACAGAATTTTTACAATTTATTTATTTTTAAACGGCTATTTTGGGCTATTCTGATTGGTTACTTTACTTCACTTTATTATTTTTGACAGTTTATTTCTGAGATAGTATAAAAGCAGAATTCATTTTTATTCCACTCTTTTATCATTCTCAAATCAATTGCTCTAACTTCCTTTCTTCTCCAAAGCAAATATTCTCCAAAGCAAAATCATGTCTCAATCTGGATATATCTATGAAAAGAACAACTTTACAGCACTTATGAATAAGGAGATTCCTCAGTCTGGAGACTTTCACAAGATGATGGATTTTGTGAAGAGCTGTAAACTCAGTTATGCTATGCTGGAATCACCCACAATCTACTGTGAAGTTGTGGAGGAGATATAGACAACTACCGCGTACAACTCTACTGATAAGACCATAACTTTCACTCTCAAAGGTAAATAGTTTTGCATTATAGTGACATTGTCAAAGCATGCTTTACAATTTCGGATAACACTGCTACTGTTCCACACACAGACACTGATATAGTTAAGATGCTAAATTCTATGGGCTACGCACTTTCTACTTCTAAGTTAAGTGAATTTAGGAGGCTAGGTCTTAGAAAGGAATGGAGCTATCTGTGTGATTGGTAAATAAAGTATTTTCTGGTAAAATTAGCAATTTTGACTCTGTTAACATTTCCATGCTTAACATGCTTTACATGCTAGTTACTGATAAGTAGTTTAATTTCAGTGACTTGGTCTTGTTTGAGTTAGGTTATAAGTTAAGAGAACTTAATAAGAGAGGTAAAAGTGTCTATTATGCTAGATTTTTTATGATGCTCCCTAACCATCTTATTGAGAATATTATTGTTGAGAATCCAACCAACAAACTGAATTATTGGGTTCATGAAAGGAGAGTCATTGTTGATCTCAACAGGGAAAGTCACCACAAAGAGGTGCCCTTCCATTACTTTCCAATCATGGAGGGACCTCAAGTAAGTGAGGTAAGCACCATTGTCTCCTCTTTTTCAACATCACACATTTCTTTGTATTCAAGTGTCGCTATGGCATCTCTGTCATTGACCCAACGGATGCCTACCCAAGCTACCAAACCAACAATTTCAAAATCCAAAACTAAGAAAGCCCCCTCTGGTCTCTCTCAAAAGAAACCAGTTGCAAAATCTACTAAACACAAAGAGGGGAGTGTGAAGGTGAGTGAGCAAAGTGAGGGACAGGGAGAAAATCAAAGAAACCCTAAGGATAAGACTGGTGAGATGAGTGTACCTAAGCCTAGTCATACCACAGTTTCCCAACAAACTGTGGTTGTTAATAAGGAAATATGCTCACTTCTAGTTTCATCCTCCCAAAAGGATGTTACTATTGAAACAAGCTCCCAACCAGGAGCACGGGTCAAGAGGGTTAGGGACACAAGTTCACCACAGAATTATGCTAGAAAGAAAAAATCTAAATCCCTTGGAGATGCACAGGAAATACACACAGTGAAAACTGAAGCAATAGACTCAGTCACTGCACCATCTCAAATTCAGGTTGATGTGGCTCGAGTAAATATGGAGTCACAGCCAAAATCTTTAGTAATAGAAGCACCTGAAACACCAAATTCACCCACACACTCATTGGATGTAGATATGATTAATACATCACTTCCAAATTCTCCATCTTTAACTCTGTTGGAAAAGCCAAAAATCCAAGCAAGTGAGCATCATCTATTAGATGATTTGTTGTCTCACTTGCCAATTCTTTCTGAGTCTATTGAGATATTTGTGCCCAAATTTTTATCAATCTGGACAGAGTCTACAATAGTCTCCAGTCCAAACTCATTTATTTCTTCTATCCCGGTGGATATCATTTATCCGTCGAGTAGTGATTGTATCCCGATGGATGTGCCTAACAGCAGTTATCTGTCGCCTAGCCAAACTACTACCCCGATGGATGTTCCTCATCCGTCGGGAGTCTCTGCACAACTTCAAATTTCTTCAATTATCACAAGTGCGGAGGACTTGGTAGTAGTACAATCACTCTTAGGACTGAGGGAAGGGAGTGAACTGAGTGCGAGGCTGGGTTGCTCCCAGGAAAAAGGAGAGAAAATGAGTGAACCTATGCAGTCCATTTCTTCTGGACCGGCAAAAGTGAGTGAGGGGAGTCCCACCTTAGATGGTGAAGGTGAGGGTATGACGGTAGGAAGCCAAGGGGAGCCCTTGATGCAAAAACATAGAGAACATGAGGGAAATGCAGGTACTGGAGAGATAAGGATGGAAACCATTGCTAGTGAGTCAATGAATGTCAGTGATGTAGAAAGGGGGAATCTATCTCAGGAAGCACATCAAGCTGTCATAGAATCTTTTCCCCTAAATGCTCAGACATTTACTCATCATGTTCCAGCATATCAAATTCTAGCTGGACAGGGCAATGAGGAGGCTGAAAGGATGCTCAACTTAGTGCACACCACTCAATCTATGCAAAGAGCAAAGGATGTCATCACAACCATGTCACCTAGAGCTGATGATAAGGTTGACTATGGTACTGGTGAATCTGCAGATTTCTTTAGAGATGATGGTGATGATATTGAAAAGCTCATGGACATAGGGGGAGAAGCATGCACCAGCTCTAGATCTGGCCTGCCATCATGGCCATTCTCCAAGGACTGTGATTTTCAACACTTCAAAACCACTCTCATCTATCAAATTCCAGCCATAACAAATGCTAGCACCGGGAAGCTCTTACAGGCACATCTTAATTCTCTACAATTGCATCAAATCCAAGGCTTTCAACACAATCAGGATGTCACTTCTATCAAGACTGAGATTGATCAAGTGAAGAATGATATTTCTAAAAGATTGGATGTTAAACTTCCAGAAGCAACAATGCTTGATATTAAGAGATATCTAAGGAAGAACTCTAATCTTGCCCCTAAAGTGGATGCCTTGGCTAAAAGGATGACTTCTATGGATGCTTCTCTAACAGCTATTCATCTACATCAAGTACAGCAAACTCAACTGCTGCAAAAGCTGGTGGCTGCAGAATCTTCTTCCTCCACTCTACTTGATGATAAAAAAAAAGGGGGAGAAATCATTCTCTCAAGACACTCAAGTAGAGCCAACTAGTGAGGTGGAGCATATGGTAAATGTACAAAATCAGCCAAGTAATTATTCCAGAAATTACTCTGCCAAAGTCACCAGTATTGGACAGCATTGATCTGATCCAAATAGCAGCTGCTAAGCTTGAGTCAAAGTCAATTCCCAAGATGCTTAATGTTGTAGCTATGAAGAAGGAACTAGATGAGAAATGGAGAAAGATAGATGCAGAAATTCAACAGAAGTTTGGGCCAATTCTGAAACCAGACAAAATCTTTAATCATCACTCTCAAGTCAAGAATATTTCTGTGAATGAAATGAGTATAAATTATCTGGAGAAAGGCCAAACATCTTGCATCAAATCTCCAAAGGAAAATCTTATCATGAAGCCTTAAAGAAACTACTCAAAGTTTTCAGAAAAAAAATCCTATGGATATTGTGTATGAAACACCTAGGCCGGATGAGAAGAAGCTGTTGGTTAGGTCAATTACATTTTTCAAAGATCCGAATGCTTCAGCACATAAAAGAAGGTGAGTGAGCAAGGTGAGGGACAGGGTGAAAATTAAAGAAACCCTAAGGATAAGGCTGGTGAGATGAGTGTACCTAAGCCTAGCCATACCACAATTTCCCAACAAACTGTGATTGCTAATAAGGAAATAAGCTTACTTCTAGTTTCATCCTCCCAAAAGGATGTTACTATTAAAACAAGCTCCAAACCAGGAGCACAGGTCAAGAGGGTTAGGGACACAAGTTCACCACAGACTTATGCTAGAAAGAAAAGATCTAAAACCCTTGGGGATGTACAGGAAACACACATATTACAAACTGAAGCAATAGACTCAGTCACTGCACCATCTCAAATTCAGGTTGATGTGGCTCTAGTAAATGTGAAGTCACAGCCAAAATCTTTAGTAATAGAAGCACCTAAAACATCAAACTCACCCACACACTCATTGGATGTAGATATGATTAATACATCACTTCCAAATTCTCCATCTTTAACTCTGTTGGAAAAGCCAAAAATCCATGCAAGTGAGCATTATCTATTAGATGATTTGTTGGCTCACTTGCCAATTCTTTCTGAGTCGATTGAGATATTTGTGCCCAAATTTTCATCAATCTCCACAGAGTCTACAATAGTCTCCACTCCAAACTCATTCATTTCTTCTATCTCGGTGGATATCATTCATCCGTCGAGTAGTGATTGTATCCCGATGGATGTGCCTAACAGCAGTTATCCGTCGGCTATCCAAACTACTACCCCGATGGATATTCCTCATCCGTCGGGAGTCTCTGCACAACTTTAAATTTCTTCAATTATCAAAAGTGCAGAGGACTTGGTAGTAGTACAATCACTCTTAGGACTGAGGGAAGAATGTGAACTGAGTGAGAGGCTGGGTTGCTCCCAGGCAAAAGGAGAGAAAATGAGTGAACCTATGCAGTCCATTTCTTCAGGATTGGCAAAAGTGAGTGAGGGGAGTCCCACCTTAGATGGTGAAGGTGAGGGTGTGAGGGTGGGAAGCCAAGGGGAGCCCTTGATGCAAAAACAGAGAGAACATGAGAGAAATGCAGGTATTAGAGAGATAAGGATGGAAACCATTGCGAGTGAGTCAATGAATGTCAGTGATGTAGAAAGGGGGAATCTATCTCAGCAAGCACATCAAGCTGTCATAGAATCTTTTTCCCTGGATGCTCAGACTTTTACTCATCCTGTTCCAGCATATCAAATTCTAGCTGGACAGGGCTATGAGGAGGCTGAAAGGATGCTCAACTTAGTGCACACCACTCAATCTATGCAAAGAGCAAAGGATGCCATCACAACCATGTCACCTAGAGCTGATGATGAGGTTGACTATGGTACTGGTGAATCTGCAGATTTCTTTGGAGATGATGGTGATGATATTGAAGAGCTCATGGACATAGGGGAGAAGCAGGCACCAGCTCTAGATTTGGCTTGCCATCATAGGCATTCTCTAAGGACGGTGATATTCAACACTTCAAAACCACTTTCATCCATCAAATTCAAGCCATAACAAATGCTAGCACCGGGAAGCTCTCACAGGCACATCTCAATTCTCTACAATTGCATCAAATCCAAGGCTTTCAACACAATCAGGATGTCACTTATATCAAGACTGAGATTGATCAAGTGAAGAAGGACATTTCTGAAAGATTGGATGTTAAACTTCCAGAAGCAACAATGCTTGATATTAAGAGACAGCTAAGGAAGAACTCTAATATTGCCACTAAAGTGGATGCCTTGGATAAAAGGATGACTTCTATGGAAGCTTCCCTAACAGCTATTCATCTACATCAAGCACAGCAAACTCAACTACTGAATAATCTTCTTCCTCCACTCTACTTGATGATAACAAAAAGAGGGAGAAATCATTCTCTCAAGACACTCAAGCAGAGCTAACTAGTGAGGTGGAGCATGTGGTAAATGTACAAAATCAGCCAAGTAATTATTCCAGAAATTACTCTGCCAAAGTCACCAGTATTGGACAACATTGATCTGATCCATATAGGAGCTGCTAAGCTTGAGTCAAAGTCAATTCCCAAGATGCTTAATGTTGCAGCTGTGGAGAAGGAACTAGATGAGAAATGGAGAAAGATAGATGCAGAAATTCAACAGAAGTTTGGGCCGATTCTGAAACCAGACAAAATCTTCAATCATCACTCTCAAGTTAAGAATATTTTTTTGACTAAAATGAGTATAAATTATCTGGAGAAAGGCCAAACATCTTGCATCAAATCTCCAAAGGCAAATCTGATCATGAAGCCTAAAAGAAACTACTCAAAGTTTTTAGACAAAAATCCTATGGATATTGTGTATGAAACACCTAGGCCGGATGAGAAGAAGCTGTTGGCTAGATCAATTGCATTTTTCAAAGATCCAGCTGCTTCATCACTTAAAAGAAGAATTGCCAAGATTTACAGAAATGGTAAAGAAATATGTATGATGGCTGGACACCCTCAGTTTGTAGAACCTAAAAAGGAAGAGAAGGAAAGGATCATGCAAGAAAAGAAGCAAGCTGTCTTAGATGCTAAGAAGCTCAAACAAAAGAAGGAGCAAGCTGCTATCTTGGCCAAACTTCAAGCTGTGAAGACTATAACAGAGATTTCTGCACAACCATCTGTAATTGCTGAACCTCAAGATCAGAAAGTGTTAGATGCACCACAACAGAAAAGAAGATTCAGATACAAGCTTCCCTCCAAAAGAAAATTGGACTTCAGTGATGAGGAAATGGAAGACTACATTCTCAAAAAGTCTACAACCTCAACTTAGACAACAAAACTCTCAATGGTATTTGAATAATTCAAGATGGTGGATCCAACCAGAAATATTCATGGTGAAGCCATAATTCTAAAGAATGAGCCAGTAGATTAGGATAGTTTGCCAGTTCCTGAACTAAACTTTCTTTTGTCAACAAGCCAAAGAAAACAAAGACTAGAGCAAAAAAGAAAGTGAAGTCTGTAACTCTCAGATACAAGACCCTAACCAAATCTCGACCCACAGTCAACAAGGAAGATCTCTTATATATCTGTGACATCAAGGAGTTCTCTGAAATAAACCTCTACTTGGAAGAATTGGAAGAATTAAGAGGGATTGATGCCTACAGACTTCTTCCTGAAAGGCTAGTGTTCAAGTACAAGGGAGGGAAAGAGATCACATGGCCACTTCACAGGATTCTTCAAGAAAGCCAATATGTACTGATAAAGGTCTATTCATCCTTCAAGAAGAACTTTGGATTTAATGTGACTGCAAGGAGAATAGTTCTAAAGAAAATAGAGGAGCTAAGGAGTAATAGAGCCAAAGATGCACTTCCAAAAACTATATCTATTCCCTTCACAGGAAAGAGAGTGCATTTGAGGCCTTACTGGCTGATGGAATTCATGGATGATAAGGGAATTAGAAGATTCTTCAGACTGGATGATCAACTGAGCATCTCTAGCAATAAGACTCTTTTGGAAATGCAAGAAATGTTGGATATATCTGAAGCTGATGAACTTGAATTCCACAGACAACTCCAGAATCAGATAGAAGAGAACAATAGGAGGCTTGGGAAGAAATCCAGACAATCAAGGAAATAGATTTATTTGTTCAGACTAGAGGAGCACCTTTATAAAGATTGTGAGCAACTCTTTGTACATTTTGCCTTGTTCAATTTTTAGTAAATATTGCAGCACTTATTAGTTTATCTACTATTTTTCAATCTGTGTTTTTAGGGTGTTTTGTTATCATCAAGTTTCTCTTAATTTATGGCTATAATTTCAGTAGACATAAATTGGGGGAGATTGTTAGGAATATGTTATGAACTTGATGATAATTAAACAAAACACCTTAGTAGACTTAACTTAGTCAATTTTGTAGCACTCGACGGATGATCAAATATAGTCCCGACGGATAAATTAATATAGTCCCGACGGATGATAATTTGACATCCACCGGGTAAGTAGCTTATGTAACAAATAAGTATTGTAGCACATTTCTGCAAACAACTTTGTGTAGATTCTGTAGGAGTATATGAGTCATGTTGACTACTAGTGGATATGCAGAATAGGTTGATTAATTGTAAATATGAGATGTCTTGTAATTTTGTATAAGTCAAATGGAGTCAAGTGACAAATAGCTACCCGATGGATGATCAACAAAGCTACCCAACGGATGATCAACAAAGCTACCCGATGGATGACAAATATGTACCCAACGGATGATCAAATTCAAATATTTGTTGATAGTGACAACAACACAGTCACATGCGTTGGGTGTTTGCAAAAGGAATGTGGCAGCCTGTTAAGCAGGAATTTGAGAACAAAGAAGCATTACCATTTACATGTAATTGTGAAGATATTCAAAGATGCTGGAATAGAGTATTGAAGCAGCATGGAGTTAGACTAGATATGTTTTATTTTATTATCTTGTCTTATTGTCATGTAAACTTGGTGATATATAAACCAAGTGTAGCTAGTAGAACATTCAACTAAGCAAACACATTTTATAGGGAGATAGAAAAAGATGTACTTGTCAAGAATTTCTATGTAGTTTGTTTATTCTACTTGTAAAGCAGCTGTGAGCCATTCTAAGCTACACAGAGTTCTCAAACTGATATATATATTTCTAGTGGATACATTCAAATCCACCAGAAAGTTTTAAAAGCTTGTATTTTTATTACTTTATGTTTTGATTTATATAATCCTTTCATTCCACACTCTGCAAATCAAACACTTATATATATTCAGTTAGAATAGTTTTAAAATCTTGAAAAAGTAGCCAGAATTACATTCAACCCCCTTCTGTAATTCTTGTTGTATTATTAGGGAATAACAAATTCTAGAAGAAAGAGAGAAAGTGTTAAGGAATAGAGTTGTAAAGTTAGTAAGAGTATTGTGGAGAAACCTAAAGGTTGAATAATCAACCTGGGAATTAGAAAGCGATATGTGAGAAAAGTACCCTCATTTGTTTTTTTAGGAGATTTTGAGGACAAAATCCTTTTAGGGGGAAGGATGTAATATCCGGGACATAATGTGTAATTATTTTTGCTAATAAATGTATATTCTGTACTTACTTTATTTATTCTATGAATTATTTGTTAAGTGGAATATGTGGTTGGATATTTAAATATGATATAATTTGAGTATTCTTATTTTATATGTCCAAAATAAAGTATAGATAATTTCATATCTTTCTATTATTTTTTATGTTTTTTTATGATTTTATAAAAGATTTATGGATTTAATAAATTATTTTTCCAAGTAATTAAAAACTATATTGTATAATCGAGAACCAACCAACTTCAACTGTTCTTACATTTTTACAACCTGAAACTCTTCCGAAAACTCCTTCCTACCCTAATTGCAATATTCCGAGCATTTTCCATGTTTTGACTTTTTCGATCCGGAGTACGGTTTTCCCCGTGCGGGTCCCGGCGCAATATTTTCGATACAAAATTTGTTTCAATAAATCGATAAAACCCGTATTTTTGGAAAACGGGATCTTTCTGTTAAACTATTATAATTATCATCTCGTAATACGTGTAACCAAAGCGCTGAGACCAAAATCCCAATACAAAATGTACAGATTTGGATAATTATCCTAAAACTGGTACCGTTTTGGATCTGTTTTCTCAAATAAACGTAATATTATATATCCGATATGATCCAACGGGGTACCAATATTCCGTAAATATAAATAGCCCTTACCGTATTTTATTTTGTACGGAAAATCATTTGCAGACAGTAAATTATATAATTTTCCAGAGAAAACCCTAATTTCATAGTAGTTCCTGAGAATCAAACTTCAATTTCAAGGTGTTATCGAACTCTGTTTTGAAAGCTTGAATACTCAAAATGAAGGTCTTGAGGTGTACTATCAGATTCCAGAACTGGTTTTTGTGTAGAATCAAAGGTTTATTTTCTATATTTTTATTTAATTTCGAATTATTTTGATTTAAATTATAAATTTTTGTTCGAGATGTAGTTTGTATGATTTGATGATTGCATGTTGTAGATCTTTTCTTCCTGATGATTTTGATATGTTATATGACTAATTTGGAGTTCAATAACATGTTCAAAATTGAGTTTTAATTTCGAATTATAAAATTGGGGTTTATAACCCGTATGAATGTTCTTAATTGAAATTTGGGGGGTTTTGTTCTAGGAGTTATTAGATTGTTTGGTTGGTATGGATTTGTAGAGCTTGAAAAGAGGAATCGATTGGTGGTGGTCTCATCAACAGATGATACCGGAATCGAGCTGGCCGGAGCAAGAAAGAACTCGCCGTCCGGCGAGTTTTCCTTAAGCTTTTCCGGCCAACTCAGGGGTTATCTGTGTGATTTGATTGCATGAATAGATTCCTGGTGTTGTGTAGATCATATCTGGAGGAGATGGTGGTGTGACGATACCGGAGTTGAATTCTCCGGCGAACCCCGACTGTTTTCCGGCGAGGGGTGTAAAAATTACAGTTTGGTCCCTATTGTTTTGAAAACGATGAAGTTCAGTCCCTGTACTTTCCAGAATTTGCATATTTTGGATTCCTGTTTCAAAATTATTTAAAAATTATATTTTCTATTTATTTTAATTACAGAAATTCATTTTTAATTATTAAAAATTCAAAAAATTATTATTTTAATTCCAAAAAGTATTTTTAATTTAAAAATAAATTTGAATTAATTAGTTAATTAAATTTAGTTGATAATTAATTAGTTAATTGGTCAATTAATTCAAAAATTAATTAATTGATTGATTTAATTAATTATTAATTAATTATTTAATTAGGTTTAATTATTTATTTTGATTTAAAAATTCTAAAAAATAGTTTCGAGTTTTAAAATATTATTTTAAATTGTTTTCAAGGCTCGATAATTATTATCAAATGATTTTAAAGCCAGATCCGGGCAATCAAACCCTGTTTATTGTTTTAAAATGATTCAACGGCCCGTTTTAATTCCGAAAAATGTTTAAAAATTCGTATTAAATATCCGAAAAATTATTTTAACATCAAATCATCTTTGAAAATCTATTTTCATCGAATATCTTACGTGTTATGTGCTATGTGAACTTATTGATGTGTTATATGGGTATATGTTTTTCGTTTGACTGTTTTAATTATAATTTTCAATCCATAAATTGGATTTGGGTGAAACAAAGGGTAGATAGAAGTTTATACCGAATAGAATCAAGTGAGATACATATTGATATATACTTGTGATATCTGAGCAGAAGAAACAAGGCGTAGGAAAGGGAAGCAAGTAGTCGAAGAATAAGAGATAGTGATTGAAAGAGTTAAGTGGCATTTATGACACTTTATAATGCTCTAATAAGCTTTGGATTGATGCGTTTGTACTCAAGTTGTTAAGTATTTTAACGTGTTTTTGAGTATTTTTGCATTTGAGGCATAATCTAGGTAATCAGGTGAATTAGCATTGTTTTGGTGCTAATATAGTGTCTAGGTTGTGTTTGAATAAAAGCTCGCGAAGACCGACTCGAATCTACAAGAAAAATGGAAGAAGTCAATTTTGGCAGAAGGCCAGCGCGCCCGCGCTGAAATAGCGCGCGCCCGCGCCGAAGTACAGGAAGCCAGCGCGCGGTCGCGCCGTGTCTGGATAATAAAATCCCGATTCCATTGCAATTCTATTTTCTGGACTCCTGGGCTGATTGGACTGCTATATATTGATAACTCAGGATTGTTTTTTAAAAAGGAGACTTACCAGAGCACAAGGAGAAGATGACAAGAGACCTATAGCATAATTCAACAAAGGCGAAGACGATCTAGTTTATTCTTGTGAATCTTTGTTTTGAGTTATAATCTTGGATGCTCGTTTCTTATTTTGTTGAACTTATACTCTTATTTGTACTTGGTTTTATTTATTCGTTATAAAGACTACATTTTATATACCATGCTTTCATCGGAACCCACGTTGATGATGAGTCCGATTATGGGCTAATCGTTATCATGGGGTTCTAAAGGATTTATTTATGGATTTCTTTAGTTAAATTTGTTTGATGCCTTAGTAAGTGGTGATTGCATGATATCCTAGTATTGGTTGTGCGTATTCGTCTTATGAGCATCGTGAACTTATAAGATAGTTTGTTAATTCTTAATGAAGAGAAAGTGAATTTAAGGAGTTAGAACTTGCCATGCTAGAATAGGTTCATGTATTGTCATGCATGATTCGTAGGTAATTTTAACCATCTTACTTGCCCTGTGTAAGTAAGATAGATAACCTTTGCTTAAACCGTTATGTTGTCAAATTCTATAGACATATAGAGTCTCAATATAATTGGTGTCTATTCAGCTTCTATCTCTTTTGTGGATGTCTGGTAGTATTGTACTCATGCAACAAAAGTTGGCGTTTATCAGTTTTGTGTTATCTGATTAGTGTCATCACCATTGCATGCTAAGGTTAAGATCAATAAGGCTATTGAATGAAGTATTTAATGAAGTTAGAATCTCATGTTTGTCATATTTATTAATTCAATCAGTCTTGTTCTCGTAGTTATAATTATTAGTTTAATTCTTAGTTATAAATAATCTCAATTAGTTATCATCTTAGCATTGAATAATAACCATACATTATTGCTTAATTGTGTGAATTAATTAGTTAACCAATACAGTCTCTGTGGGAATGAACTAGAAAAGATTATATACTAGTTACGAACTCGTATACTTGCATGTATTATGAGCGCGTGTTTAGCGACTAATAAGTTTTTGGCGCCAAAGTCGGGGACTGCAGTGTTAATTGATAGTTTATGTGATTTCCATCAGTGCTCGTTAAAGTTCATTGACTCGGACATTGTTACTTATCTGTTTCCTTGTCCTATTTCAGGTACTCTAGCGAGGGTGTATGCATACGCGTTCACGTACTCGTAAGAGAACACTGGATAAAGTCGAGGAAGAAGTTGTGGTAGTTCGTAAGGAAGTTTTTGAGGAAAAAAAGAAGGTAGAAGAAGAAGAGAAAGTCGAAGAACGAGTTGTAGTAGCGATGGGAGATCAAGTAGAAAATCCGAAGGCTTTGATGGACTATTCTCAGCCTAAGATTAATTACATTAAGCCAAGCATCATCAGACCGGCCATCAGGGCTAATATTTTTGAGATCAAGTCAAGCATGATTCAGATGATACATAATTCAGTTCAGTTTGGGGGTTCTCCTACTGAAGACCCCAACATGCACATCAGGGATTTCATCGAGATCTGCGACACTTTCAAATTTAATGATGTGACTGAAGACGCTATCAAGCTACGCCTATTCCCATTCTCTCTGAGGGACAAGGCTAAGTGTTGGTTACACTCTCTACCAGCAGGATCTATCACCACTTAGGAGGATTTTGCGCAAAAGTTTCTCACTAAATTCTTCCCCATGGCGACGACTACTGTAATCAGGAATGCTCTTACCCAGTTTGCTCAGCAAATAGGGGAATCTCTGTGTGAGGCTTGGGATCGATATAAGGAGATGCTAAGGAAGTGCCCACACCATGGCATGCCTGATTGGATGATTATTAATTGCTTCTACAATGGATTGGGTGCTACTTCTAGACCCATGCTTGATGCAGCATCAGGAGGAGCCTTGTGGGCTAAGAGCTACGATGAAGCTTATGAACTTATTGAACTGATGGCTGCTAATGAGTACCAGAATCTATCCCAGAGACTGATTCAAGGGAAAGTCGCAGGAATTCTGGAGTTGGACGCAGCTACTGCTATCGCTGCCCAACTTAAAGCTTTGACGATGAAGGTGGACATTTTGGCTACTTATAGAGTAAATCAAATCGCAAGTGTCTGTGAGCTCTATGATGGTGACCATGAGACTGATCAGTGTGCAATTTCTAGTGAATCAGCTCAGTTCGTGAGCAACTTCCAGCGATCGCAGTAACCAGGGCCAGCCACATGTCATCCCAACAACCGCAATCATCCTAATTTCAGTTGGAGCAATGCTTAGAATACGGTTCAACAACCTTATCAGCAGTATTCAGCTAAATAGTACAACCCCCCTGGTCTTCAGCAACCACAGTATGCACCTAGATAGCAACTCCAGCTGCAACAAGTCAATGAAAAATCTGAATTAGAGGAGTTGAAGCTTATGTGCAAGAATCAAGCTGTTTCTATCAAGACCTTGGAAAATCAAATTGGGCAAATTGCCAATGCCTTGCTAAATCGTCATCCTGGTACATTACCTAGTGACACTGAAGTTCCAGGAAAGAGGGAAGCCAAGGAGCAGGTAAAGGCAATCACTTCAAGGTCTGGAAAGGTTGCGAATCCCGAACAAACTTAAGAGTTGATTGAAGAAGTTCATTCTGAGACAGAAGTAGTGCAGCAGGACAAAGAAGTGGAACCAAGGAAGACTACTATTGAGCAAACTCCACCTGAGGGTAATACAGGGGAGAAACAGATCTATCCTCCACCGCATTTTCCCAAGCGGCTACAGAAGAAAAATCTGGACAATCAATTTGAGAAGTTTCTGGAGGTGTTCAAGAAACTTCATATCAACATACCTTTCGCCGAGGCTCTCGAGCAGATGCCTAGTTATGCAAAGTTTATGAAAGGTATTCTCTCTCGGAAGGTGAAGCTAGATGATTTAGAGACAGTCGCTCTCACAGAGGAATGCAGTATTGTGCTACAACAGAAGTTGTCTCCGAAGCTTAAAGATCCAGGAAGCTTCACTATTCCATGTACTATTGGAAAAGTGTCTTTTGACATATGCTTATGTGACTTGGGAGCTAGCATCAATCTGATGCCTTTGTCAATTTTCAAGCAGTTGGATTTACCTGTTCCCAAACCTACTTATATGACCTTGCAATTGGTCGACCGTTCTATTACATATCCACGAGGTATTGTGGAGGATGTCTTGGTCAAGGTTGATAAACTCATCTTTTCTGTTGATTTCATAATTCTTGATATCGAGGAGGATAAGAAGATTCCCATAATCTTGGGAAGACCTTTCCTGGATATTGTCCAAACCTTGATAGATGTGCAGAAGGGTGAGCTCACCATGCGAGTTCTGGATCAGGATGTCACTTTTAATATGTTCAATGCTATAAAATTCCCTACTGATAATGAGGAGTGCTTAAAAGTAGAGTTGGTCGATTCGATGGTCACATCGGAACTTGATCAATTTCTAAGGTCTGATGCCTTAGAAAAAGCCTTATTGGGGAATTCAGATAGTGAAGATGATGAAGGGGAAGAACAATTGCAATATTTGAATGCTTCTTCATGGAAAAGGAAAATTGATATGCCTTTTGAATCTCTTGGAATGGAGGAATTGAACAAAGCTCATAAATGCCTCAAGCCTTCTATTGAGGAAGCTCCCACTCTTGAGCTTAAGCCTTTACATGAACATTTGAGGTATGCATTTTTAGGTGATACATCTACTCTACCTGTTATTATTGCATCTGACCTTTCAGGTAGTGATGAGGAAAAGCTTTTGAGGATTTTGAGAGAGTTCAACTCAGCAATCAGATGGACTATAGCAGATATCAAGGGAATCAGCCCTTCTTACTATATGCATAAAATTCTGCTAGAGGAAGGTAGAAAACCTATAGTCGAGCAGCAAAGAAGACTTAATCCTATCATGAAGGAAGTAGTGAAGAAAGAAATTCTTAAGTGGCTAGATGCAGGGATCATCTACCCTATCTCTGACAATTCATGGGTAAGCCCGGTTCAATGTGTGCCAAAGAAAGTTGGAATTACTGTGGTAGCAAATGAGAAGAATGAGCTTATTCTTACAAGGACAATCACAGGGTGGAGATTTTTCATGGACTATAGGAAGCTAAACAAATCCACTAGGAAGGATCACTTTCCTTTGCCCTTCATTGATCAGATGCTCGACAGGTTGGCCGGTCATGAGTATTATTCTCTTCTGGATGGATATTCGGGTTACAATCTGTGACGACTGAGAATTTTGCGATATAATTAAGTGAATAAAGTGAGATTTATGTGAAGTGATTATAATTATGTGATTAAGTGTTGATTAATTGTCTTTACTGTATATTAGAATCTAGGAGCGTAAATAGAAGTGTTCCAATTTAAAGAGTCAACTTAGGAGATAAGCTGTGTTGTCGGGCCGTCAGGTAGAATGGAACCCGTCCTAAAAAGGGGTTAAGATATTTAAAATGTGAAGTATGTGTTATTATGTGAAATGAAATGTTTAAGTAAAGTATTTCATCCTAGTGACGTGTCGATCGATATCGAGAAGCGTAATCAAAATGCTGAGCGTCGGGCCGTCAGGTAGAACGTGACCGGAACGCGTAAAAAGGAATAATATTAAAGAAGGATAAATTTCTATGATCAGACATGAGTAGAGATGTGTTCTTATGTGTGCTTACTTGTCTGTATGCATGATTACGTGATCTGTTGAAATTTTTATGGATTTAAGGGAATTATTTGATTTAAATAAAGGTTTATTTAACCTTCGTGCCTTTTTTATAAAATTATCAGAGTAAGATAAAGGCATGAGAATTGTTCTGTTATCTTCGAAATAGTCCTAGAGACTTTCTAAAAATTATGAACGGATTTATTTGGTGGTCATTGCATTTTAAATTGATTTTTATGTGGAAAAATGTTATTATTAAAGCGAACTTGTGAAAATCATATAAAATCAACCGTATGCTCAAAATCTTATTATGAGTAATGGTTAGAAAGCTAATTTCGAGATCTACATTTTAAAATTGTCAATCTCTATAATTTTCAACTTTCTGAGAGAGATATATTTATTATTCCACCAATATTCTATGAGAGTAAAAAGAGAAAGGAAAATCAATTTAAAAAGGGAATTAGAGAAGTACTAAATTGCCCTTGTCCTTATTATTTATAAACTCATCCTCCCCCTTCCTTTTCTTTATTTCTCCCGTGCACACCATTCTCTCTTTTCTCTCTTTCTTCCTCACTCTCTCTCTCGGCTACTCTCTCTCGGCTCTCTTTTCTCTCTAGGTATACTACTTGTTCTTTTGATAAATCTCACCAATCCTTCTCAAAATCTCTTGATGAACATATATAAGTAGGTATTAGAGTGTGCATGTGTGTATATCCACTTGCATGCAAGCTCGATGTGTGTGTGTGTGTTCATGCTTTGATGCGTGTATATGTATGTATATATGTTCCAATATATGCTTAGGGAGGTGATTTTATGATTGAAAAATGATTCTTAAAGCTAAATGAGTCTTGCATGTGCCTTATGTGTGCATTAATCGGAGGTCTCAAGGTTGAAAACCTCGAAATGAGGCACCACCGAGAAACCACCACCACTGGTGATAAAATCCGGTGAACCGGTGGTGAGTTGTGATGTTAAAACTGAACTCTAATTCCACAAAACTTGATTTTTGGTGTTTGCATGCTTGGTTTGTTTGAATTTCAAAAAGGATTTTGATTTTCAAAAGTTAAGTTGATAATTGCTTGATAAGAATGAGTTGTTGAATATTAAGTCTATAAATTATGATTTGATTTGAATGACTAGATGTATTTAAAGCTAAATTAGACCATGCATGTGTTTATTTGATGTAAAAGCCGCATAAGGCTTTGGTTTATTAAGAAGGAATTAATTATAGTTGATAAATATGATTGTGTGATGATTGTTTGGAAGTGATAAATTGAATGGAGTGTTTAATGGGATTAAGAAGAAGAAATTCGAATATAAATATGAGATTATAAGTTGCCTTGGTTCGAATTTTATTGATAAAGAAAGAAGAATTAAATTGGTGTGTTGTTCTTGCTTGAATTCATTAGAATTTAGGATTAAACCATGGAACGATGCTTGCATGCTATGTATGAGATTAAAAATTGAAATGCATGTCGATTGTTCTTGAAAATTCAAATAATATAGTTGTTTTTATGAGAATATTAAGTCGGATTAAGTGAATGTTTGATCAATTATATGTTACATGGATTTGGTATGAAAATTTGCTTAAATTTGTGAGATGTTTTTAGGAAGGCCGAATGATTTATAGTAGTTAAAAGGGTCAAATTCTAATTTAAGTGCTTGAATGGATCATGAAGATTAGTTAAGGATTTTATGTAAGATTTTGCTTGATTTGCTATGTTTGGGTCGAATTAAAGTATAAAAGAAAGGGGATGATTGATTTGTGTTAACTATAGTTGTCGTGTTGGTTTAAAGATGACTTTAGGGTCGTTATTGTAAGTTTTGTCGTTTGTTTATTCGTATAAGAATTTCAAGTAGAAAGAGCTATGTGTACTAATATAAAGTATGATTTGACTTCGAGTTGAGATAAGGATGTTTATAAGTCAAATTTCTAGTATATAAAGGTGTAAAGGTTAAGAGTAAAGTATATGACGTGTGATGTGCTATGTGCTTATGTGTATAAGCTATACTCGTATATTCGAGTCAAGGTTATAATCGAGCTATCGTATTGAATAATCATTCCGGGAACGAGAGTTGAGAAACTGATTAAGATTTTGGTTTTATTGTTGATTCGGAGCGTGAGGGCATTCAGGCTAGGAAAGGAAAGGGTATACTAGGTGGCAGTAGTTCAACCTTCAGGAAAGCGAATTCAGGCAAGTAACTCTCATTACTTGTGAGAATAGTTATAGAGAGGTTATTGTTCATGCCATGTAGAGTATGGAACTGTTAATGATTTGAGATACCCTGTTTTTGATCTTGATAAACTGTTATTGATAAGCTTACTGATTCAACCCTTTGGTAACCTGTCCTTTCTGTTCAAGTTATTTGTTAAGCCATGAATTGTATTGAACCCTATTATTACCTTTACGAACCCTTTTTAATGATACCTTATTTCTTGATCACCCTATGGATCCTTGAAACGAATATTGATCCTTCTGATTTAAGTACCTTGTTATCCCTGATTCAGAATCCTTAGAGTTGTTCCTTGCTTGTCTTTGAATCACTTCCTTAACTTTGTTTTCTTGAAATTTGACTAAAAAATGAGTTTCAACTCGAAAGAGTCTGAATGATTTAATATTCTTGGTAATGATAAAATGAATTTAGAAAAAACCTACTTTTTCCAACTCAAGGTTTTCCAAACGAATTCCTGATGGATTGGATTAGGACGTAAGAGGCTAGTGGGACTAGTCTAGTCAAGGTAAGAGGCTAGCGGGGCTAGTCCAATTTAAGGCTAAAATTATGCCGATTGGTACCTTAAAGACCGGATGGAGGTCGGTACGGGCTGATCACCCGTATTATAATGAAATGGAAAGATAAAGTGATCCAATCAAGGGTTCTATATTGATTATTTAAAATGGAACTGAAACATCCTGTTCAGTAATTGATTCTTGAAAATGAAAAATGGTTTAATCGCTTTGAAAAGAGTTGATTGTGATATTGTGAAGCTTAAAGCTCGTGAACCCTGATCTTAATCTGTTGATCATATAATTGGTTTCATATAGTGAAATACTGTTGCTTTCCTTTCTGAAAGATCTGTTCTGATCCTTTAATGATTTGTGATGAATGTCGGCTTTCACCCTGCTTTGAGCCTTGTTCCTTGAAAGCCCCATATTTTTTTCCTTCATAACCCTTCCTTAACCTAAAAGATGGAAATCTGCCACCTAGAACAAATAAAGTAGAATGCCCTGAGATTGGTAAAGTATATTATGGATTTCATATCATAGAACTGCTTTATAGTTACTTGTTGAGTTTTAGACTCATATGTTTTATTTTAATCTAACCATGGCAGTTAAGCAAGAAGATGGCCAGGCTTAGGCGCACTGCTCGTAAGAGCGTACCTGGTGGTCCCTATCGTGTTGAGGACTTCCGGTTGCCAGAGCAGGTAGTGGTATTTCTGAGTGAGCAATCGCTTAGCCAGAGAATTGTAAAGATACAATGGGTTATCTGTCGGTTCCAAGCCGGAATCGATTATGTTTATTTAATATTATTTTGGGGTTGTAAGTTATATTTTATGATTGGTAGTTGTAATCTTGTCTCATACTTTATCCTGTTTGATCCTGTTAGTAGTTAATCGGGGTTTATGCTTATTTAATTATTAGATTAAAGGTGTGTGGGTCCTCATTTCCTAACCCCGAGATTGAGGGTGTCACAAGTTGGTATCAGAGCTACAGGATCTAGTCCCTGAGACAAGTTAGGAATAAAAAAAGGGTATTTTGGGTATATATATGCATATCGCGAGAGAGTTCGACTCATATAAAGTTGAGTTAGACTATTAGGTATAGTTTAAGGAAAGTGTGTAATAGTGAAGTGGAAACTAGAGTTGGGGTGTGAGTTAGCTGGAAGCTTTATTTAACCGTAACTTTGTTTCTTGGTTGCTGTTTTGTGTTTTCTCTCAGGATCCCAGTAGTGGTAGTGACTCAGATTCAGAGATTAGTTTGACCGGTACCCCAGTGGACCCCATTCCACCCTCTCGAGAGGAGCTTGTGTATGTTAGTTCAGACCCAGAGGAGGAACCTTCTGAGAGTAGTGAGATCCCTATGCAGATTTCACCCTTGAGGGCAGATTCAGAGACCCCTGCCCCTGAGCCAGAGTCTGAGATGCCTAAGACTGTACCTGTTAGTGTTGGTGGCAAGTTAGCCCAGGACCGAGACTTTGTTTACTCCCATATTCCTGAGTTGGGAGCTTTGGTGGATAGGTTGATTTGAGACTCTAGGCAGAAGACCTTAGTAGTGATGGAGGAGTTGAGAGCTAGGATTCAGTTGGTGGAACAGGTTGCCCGGAGGAGATTGGATGAGGGACCATCCACTAGTGATGCAGATGCGGAGGCCCGGAGGCTATATAAGATTATTCGCTGGATGTTGGTTGTGTTGAGAGAGATTCTGGATGACTAGACGGGACTGTTGGTTAAGCCCGTAGTTGTGGTTTTTCATCGTCAATAGGCTTTGGGATACTTGGTCAAATGTCGGGATCCCTTTTTCATTTATTATGTTGTATTTCGGATCATTGTAGCAGTAGTTGTTAGAAGTTAGGGTAGATATGGGGATATTTTCCAGTTTTTCCTCTGTTTAACCCTGCTATATTATTGTACCTTATTTCAGAATTTGTGATAGCCAGACTTTTCTTTATGTACCCTTTGTTTAAATAAATCTATTATCTTATTTTCCATTGTGCACCCTAAACATTTCATAAACTGTTCTAAATATCATGTTTCCGTACAACCATGTTTAAAATTCGTAATACCCTATCATGTGCCATGATAAAACAACACTGATATGAGAATTATGTAGTAATAGGAGTGCAAAATTGGGTAAAGCTTAAAACCCACTAAAGATATTTTATAGTAAAATGTTGTTATATATGCCACGCTATCGTATTGCTAAATAATTGCTCAATCAGGTTTGTAAGAAATGGCCAACTCACCAGATCACCAAGAAGAAGAAATTCCAACCCAAGACCCAGAAGTAAACCCAGAAACCACCATGATGAGCAGACTTGCTCAGCTTTTGCAACAACCTATGGCCCCTAAAGTTGGAAACTTCAAACATTTTCAATCTGTCCATTCCCCCGGAATTCTTAGGTTTTCCAGACCCGATTAAAGCTCAGTCATGGTTAAGAGAAATGGAAAAAGCTTTTGAGTTAGCAGAAGTTAAAGACGACAAGAAAGCTCAGTATGCAAGGTATTACCTTAAAGATGAAGCAAGTTTCTGGTGGGAATTTTCGAAGGCATTGTTGGAAGGTAAGGACTTAACATGGGAGAAGTTCACTGAGATGTTTCTGGAGAAGTATTTGTCGAGCTATATGCAAGATCAGTTGGAGATGAAATTTCTGGACCTTAGGCAAGAGGATATGTCGGTAGCGGAGTATGAAGTGAAATTTTCGGAGCTGTCTAGATTCGTACCTGAGTATGTGAACACAAAGGCAAAGAAGGCTAAGAGGTTCCAATAGGGACTTAAGCCATGGATTAGGAGTCAAGTAGCGTTGTTGGAGATCAAGAATTATGTTGCCTTGGTACAGAAGGCAATGATAATGGAAGGTGAGCGTGAAGCTGCGAGGAGAGAAAATGAAGGGAGAAAAAGGAAATTTGAAAGCTCGGAGCAAGAGCAAGGGAGTTCAAAGTTTAGAGGAAAGTTTGGAAAGAATGGTGGAGGTCAGAACCAAAAGTTTCAGAAGTTTAAACCCGGTAATGGAGCTCAGAAGAACCGTTTCCAGAAAGCAGGACAGCCGGGGAAGGATAACAGACCTCAGATTCAAGAATGCAGGAATTATGGAAAGAGACACCCGGGAAGGTGTAATAGGTTGGATGTGACATGTTTCAAGTGCAACCAGAAAGGGAATTATTCTTCAGAATGCCCAAGTGGAGCAAGGAAGCCTGACTTGGCTTATTTCAAGTGCGAAAAGGTGGGTCATATGGCCAGGAATTGTAAAGAGCCTGTTCAGAAGGCCAATGTTCTTAGGATTGTTGGACCGCCATCTCTCCCAGCACCATCAGCTCAACCCAGAGCTAGAACCTTTAATATGACAATGAAAGATGCGGTGCAAGATGTGGACGTGGTAGCAGGTATGCTTGTTATTAACTCAGTAGAAGTAAAAGTATTGATGGATTCTGGAGCAACTAGATCTTTTATCTCTGAAAGTATTCTTGATAAGTTAAATTGTGTTGCGTACCCTCTGAAACCTAATTTGATTATAGAGGTAGCAGATCAAGAGAAAGTTATTGTTACCAAAGTTTGTCCCGATTGTGATGTGGCTATAGAAGGACGACACTTTTCTGCTGACTTAATTCCCTTTAAGTTAGGAGAATTTGAAGTTATACTAGGAATGGATTGGTTGTCAAACCATGAGGTGCAAATAGAATGTAAAATTAAGAAGGTGAAGTTAAGAACCAAGGATGGTGAGGAAGTGATATTAAAAGGAAAGAGGCAAGAGAAGAAATCCTTAACGGCTATCGAGACGAGGAGATTAATATGTCAAGGACGCGGAGTTTATTTGGCTCATGTTATGGATGTAGAGCAAGAGCCCGTAAGGATCGAGGATATTCTAATAGTAAGAGATTTTCTGGATGTATTTCCTAATGAATTGCCTGGACTACCTCCAGATAGAAAGATCGAGTTTACGATTGATTTGGCTCCTGGAACGGAACCAGTATCGAAAGCTCCCTATCGTATGGCGCCAGTCGAGATGAAGGAATTGGGCGCTCAGTTGCAAGAATTGTTGGATAAAGGAGTAATTCGGCCGAGTGTATCCCCGTGGGGCGCACCGGTGTTGTTTGTAAAGAAAAAGGATGGAAGTATGAGGTTGTGCATTGATTATCGCGAATTAAATAAGTTGACGATTAAGAATAAGTACCCTCTACCGCGAATTGATGACTTGTTTGATCAGTTAAAAGGAGCTTCATGTTTCTCCAAGATTGATTTTAGATCTGGGAATCATCAACTAAAGATTAAAGCGGAAGACATACCCAAGACAGCGTTTCGAACGAGATATGGGCACTATGAGTTTTTGGTAATGGCATTTGGTTTGATGAATGCGCCAGCCGCATTTATGGATCTTATGAACAGAGTGTTCAAGCAATATTTGGATAAATTCATTATTATGTTTATTGACGACATACTGATTTACTCTAAGACGGAAAAAGATCATAAGGAGCATTTGAGGATTTCTTTGGAAACTCTGAGGAAAGAGAAGCTATACGCTAAGTTTTCGAAGTGTGAATTTTGGATAAAGGAAGTGCAATTTCTTGGTCAAGTAGTTAATAAAGAAGGAATCAAAGTGGACCCAGCCAAGATAGAAGCTGTAATGAATTGGGAAAGACCCAAGACTCCTACGAAAGTCAGAAGTTTTCTGGGATTAGCCAGATACTACAGGAGATTTGTGCACGATTTCTCTAAGATTGTTATCCCATTAATGAAATTGACAAGAAAGAACGAGAAGTTTGTATGGACGGAAAAGTGCAAGGAAAGTTTCCAAGAGTTAAAGAAGAGGCTGGTAACCGCCCCAGTGTTGGTGTTACCAGATGAAAAAGGGGAATTTGTGATATTCAGTGATGCTTCATATAAAGGACTTGGATGTGTGTTAATGCAACATGGGAAGGTAATAGCATATGCGTCAAGGAAACTCAAGCCACACGAGCAAAAGTATCCAACGCATGATTTGGAATTGGCAGCAATTGTGTTTGCCCTTAAGATTTGGAGGCATTATTTATACGGGGAAAAGTGTGAGATTTATACAGATCATAAGAGTTTAAAATATATATTCACACAAAAGGAATTGAATATGAGACAAAGTAGGTGGTTAAAATTGATCAAAGATTATGATTGTGTGATTAACTATCATCCTGGAAAGGCAAACGTGGTAGCAGACGCTCTAAGTCGCAAGGAAAAGTTGAATATGCTAACGACGTCGGAAGAATTGATCAAGGATTTTGAAAAGATGGAAATAGAAGTGCAGACTCCAGAATTTGGAGGTGAAGCTATATATGCGATGTCATTCCAGCCTGAAATATTGGAAAAGATTCGATGCTGTCAAGAGCAAGTGATGAATCGCGAAAAGGATAAGTTGACAGGAGAAGAAATTAAAGCTCAAAAGGATGGAAAAGGAATATACCGTGTTAACTCACGTATTTGGATACCTAATGTTGTAGAGCTAAAGCATGAGATTTTGCAAGAAGCACATAACTCGAGATTTTCAATTCACCCTGGAAGTACGGAAATGTACCAGGATTTAAAAGAGAGTTATTGGTGGCCAAACATGAAAAAGGAAATTGCGGAATGGATAAGTAAGTGTTATACGTGTCAAAGAGTCAAAGTGGAACATCAGAAGCCAAGCGGATTGCTTCAACCTCGGGATATACCAGAATGGAAATGGGAACATATTGCGATGGATTTCATGGTGGGGTTACCTAAAACCAAGTCTAATCATGATGCGATTTGGATGGTAATCGATCGGTTGACAAAGTCAGCACATTTCTTGCCGATAAATGAAAGGTTTTCGTTGGAAAAGTTGGTCAAATTATATTTGGATGAGATTATGATGCATCACGGAGTTCCTGTATCTATTGTATCTGATAGAAATCCAAGGTTCAACTCGAGATTTTGGAGACAATTCCATGATCATTTGGGAACTAAGCTGAAAATGAGTACGACATATCATCCACAGACAGATGGACAAAGTGAAAGGACAATTCAGACAATTGAAGATATGTTGTGAACCTGTGCAATATATTTCAAAGGAAATTGGGACGATCATTTGCCGTTAATTGAGTTTTCCTACAACAACAGTTATCACGCGAGTATTGGCATGTCGCCTTATGAAGCGTTGTATGGAAGAAAATGTAGGTCCCCTACATATTGGGACGAGGTTGGTGAGCGCAAATTAATTGGCCCAGAGCTGGTTCAACAGACGAAGGAAAAAGTAGAAATGATTCGGAAAAGATTATTTGCAGCTCAAGATCGACAAGCAGAGTACGCAAATCAAGAACGAAAAGACGTGCAATTCGAATCTGGAGACAAAGTCTTGTTAAAGATATCTCCTTGGAAGGGTATAACCCGATTCGAAAAGAAAGGGAAGTTGAGTCCTAGGTATATTGGACCGTTTGAAGTACTGCGACGAGTTAGGAAGGTGGCATATGAATTGGCGCTACCTCCGCAAATGCAACATCTGCACAATGTATTTCATGTATCTCTTCTAAAGAAGTATAATGCGGATGCGAGCCATGTGATCGAATTAGAACCAGCAGAAATCCAACCAGATTAGTCTTATGTGGAACAGCCAGTTTGAATTTTGGACCGAAAGGAGAGGACGCTTAGAAATAAAGTTGTACCTCTAGTAAGAGTGTTGTGGAGAAATCCATTAGTAGAAGAATCGACTTGGGAATTAAAAATTCAAATGAAAGAAAAGTATCCCCATCTATTCGCTTAGACTAAATTCTGGGGACAGAATCCTTTTAAGGAGGGTAGATTGTGACGATTGAGAATTTTGCAATATAATTAAGTGAATAAAGTGAGATTTATGTGAAGTGATTATAATTGTGTGATTAAATAGAAGCGTTCCAATTTAAAGAGTCAGCTAAGGAGATAAGCTGTGTTGTCGGGCCGTCAGGTAGAACGAAACTCGTCCTAAAAAGGGGTTAAGATATTTAAAATGTGAAGTATGTGTTATTATATGAAATTAAATGTTTAAGTAAAGTATTTCGTCCTAGTGACGTGTCGGTCGATATCGAGAAGCGTAATCGAAACGCTGAGCGTCGGGCCGTCAGGTAGAACGTGACCCGGAACGCGTAAAAAATGAATAATATTAAAGAAGGATAAATTTATATGATCAGACATGAGTAGAGATGTGTTCTTATGTGTGCTTACTTGTCTGTATGCATGATTACGTGATATGTTGACATTTTTATGGATTTAAGGGAATTATTTGATTTAAATAAAGGTTTATTTAACCTTCGCGCATTTTTATAAAATCATCAGGGTAAGATAAAGGCATGAGAATTGTTCTGTTATCTTCGAAATAGTCCTAGAGACTTTCTAAAAATGATGAACGGATTTATTTGGTGTTCATTGCATTTTAAATTGATTTTTATGTGGAAAAATGTTATTATTAAAGCGAACTTGCGAAAATCATATAAAATCAACTGTACGCTCAAAATCTTATTATGAGTAATGGTTGGAAAGCTAATTTATAGATCTACGTTTTAAAATTGTCAATCGCTATAATTTTCAACTTTATGAGAGAGATATATTTATTATTCCACCAATATTCTATGGGAGTAAAAAGAGAAAGGAAAATTAATTTAAAAAGGGAATTAGAGAAGTACTAAATTGCCCTTATCCTTATTATTTATAAACTCATCCTCCCCCTTCCTTTTCTTTCTTTCTCCCGTGCACACCATTCTCTCTTTTCTCTCTTTCTTCCTCTCTCTCTCTCTCGGCTACTCTCTCTCGGCTCTCTTTTCTCTCTTGGTATACTACTTGTTCCTTTGATAAATCTCACCAATCTTTCTCGAAATCTCTTGATGAACACATATAAGTAGGTATTAGAGTGTGCATGTGTGTATATCCACTTGCATGCAAGCTCGATGTGTGTGTATGTGTGTGTTCATGCTTTGATGCGTGTATATCTATGTATATATGTTCCATATGTGCTTAAGGAGGTGATTTTATGATTGAAAAATGATTCTTAAAGCTAAATGAGTCTTGCATGTGCCTTGTGTGTGGATTAATCGGAGGTCTCAAGGTTGGAAACCTCGAAATGAGGCACCACCGAGAAACCACCGCCACCGGTGATGAACTCCGGTGAACCGGTGGTGAGTTGTGATGATAAAACTGAACTCTAATTCCATAAAACTTGAATTTTTGTGTTTGCATGCTTGGTTTAATTGAATTTCAAAAAGGATTTTGATTTTTAAAAGTTAAGTTGATAATTGCTTGATAAGAATGAGTTGTTGAAGATTAAGTCTATAAATTATGATTTGATTTGAATGACTAGATGTATTTAAAGCTAAATTAGACCATGCATGTGTTTATTTGATGTAAAAGCCGTATAGGGCTTTGGTTTATTAAGAAGGAATTGATTATAGTTGATAAAAATGATTGTTTGATGATTGTTTGGAAGTGATAAGTTGAATGGAGTGTTTAATGGGATTAGGAAGAAGAAATTCGAATATAAATATGAGATTATAAGTTGCCTTGGTTCGAATTTTATTGATAAAGAAAGAAGAATTAAATTGGTGTGTTGTTCTTGCTTGAATTCATTAGAATTTAGGATTAAACCATGAAAAGATGCTTGCATGCTATGTATGAGATCAAAAATTGAAATGCATGTCGATTGTTCTTGAAAATTCGAATGATATAGTTGTTTTTATGAAAATATTAAGTCGGATTAAGTGAATGTTTGATCGATTATATGTTACATGGATTTGGTATGAAAATTTGCTTGAATTTGGGGGATGTTTATAGGAAGGCCGAATGGTTTATAGTAGTTAAAAGGGTCAAATTCTAATTTTAAGTGCTTGAATGGATCATGAAGATTAGTTAAGGATTGTATGTAAGATTTAGCTTGATTTAATATGTTTGGTTCGAATTAAAGTATAAAAGAAAGGGGATGATTGATTTGTGTTAACTATGGTTGTCGTGTTGGTTTAAAGATGACTTTAGGGTCGTTATTGTAAGTTTTGTCATTTGTTTATTCGTATAAGAATTTCAAGTATAAAGAGCTATGTGTACTAATATAAAGTATGATTTGACTTTGAGTTGAGATAAGGATGTTTATAAGTCAATTGTCGAGTATATAAAGGTGTAAAGGTTAAGAGTAAAGTATATGACGTGTGATGTGCTATGTGCTTATGTGTATAAGCTATACTCGTATATTCGAGTCAAGGGTATAATCGAGCTATCGTATTGAGTAATCGTTCCAGGAACGAGAGTTGAGAAACTGATTAAGATTTTGGTTTTATTGTAGATTCGGAGTGTGAGGGCATTCAGGCTAGGAAAGGAAAGGGTATACTAGGTGGCAGTAGTTCAACCTTCAGGAAAGCGAATTCAGGCAAGTAACTCTCATTACTTGTGAGAATAGTTATAGAGAGGTTATTGTTTATACCATGTACAGTATGGAACTGTTAATGATTTGAGATACCCTATTTTTTATCTTGATAAATTGTTATTGATAAGCTTACTGATTCAACCCTTTTGTAACCTGTCATTTCTGTTCAAGTTATTTGTTAATCCATGAATTGTATTGAACCCTATAATTACCTTTACGAACCCTTTTTAATGATACCTTATTTCTTGATCACCCTATTGATCCTTGAAAGAGATATTGATCCTTCTGATTTAAGTACCTTGTTATCCCTGATTCAGAATCCTTAGAGTTGTACCTTGCTTGTCTTTGAATCACTTCCTTTACTTTGTTTTCTTGAAGTACCTTATGATTTTGTTTATTGATTTGCATTGTTTATTGTGTTATTATTATAGAATTGGATTGTTTTATAAAATGTGGACCAGATTTGTGGTCAAACCAGATTGGTGGTCAAGTTAGGCCAATGTGTGCCTTGGATCCAGTAATTAGAGAAGAGCTGTGTGCCTTGCTCCGGGTTAGTGTGTGACTGATCAGCTGCCTAACCTTGGTTTTTAAAAATGAAAATTAAATTTCCAATTTTAAATCATTGCTTAGCCATAAACTTGATACTTTAAATCATTTCACTTGATCATTGTTTAATCTCAGTATTGTCAATGTGATTTGCTGAGCTAGTAAGCTCATTTGTGTGATTCTGTTTATGTTTTTTCCAGTTAAGAAGGAACCTGTTGGTAGCGAGGATCCACAATCAAGTGTGCGAGCTAGGATTCTAGGTTAAAAGGAATAAGCTAGCTAAATACTTTTGTGGTAGTTTAAGTTTGAAAAGTTTGTAAGAATGTTTAATATCCAGTTGTAAGTTTGAATAGTTGGAATTTGGACGTTTGTAATATAAGTGTGTGTGTGGCTTGTGTACATACTTTAACCTGTTGCGATCCATGGATGTTGGTAATTAGAGTCACTGCATATTAGTATTATTATCTTAATTATTGTTATAAACAGGTTTATATATAAGGTATGTGTGTGTGGACCCCCAAACTTCTGACCCGGGTTTGGAGGGCGCCACATGTGCCTTCATCATTTTCTTCATTATTGGTATGACTGGTAGATCCTTCTTCTCCTTCTCCCCCTGAGTTTGTGCTGTCAAATTCAGGTGCTTGAGATGAGCTTCCATTTCCATGATTTTCCTGTTCAGTATTCTCTTCATTCATCATCTGTTGTGCATTAACTTTGTAACACCCCCAAATCCGGGGTCGGGGATCCGGGTTGTCACGAGTTCCATTTCCCTTAATAATACTTAATCTTAATAATCAACCAACTACTGCGTACTGTGACCCCACAATATACACACACACACCACAAGTTATAGTCTCGGAGATGAATACCAAAAATAACACAAGTCATTTTATTCCACAATAATAAGTCATTACACCTCAAAAGGGTTTCTGAATAAATTTACATATTCTTTGCCATTATTACAATTCATAATATACATAAGTCTGGTACATCAATAGTTGAAGATCTAGCCTATTGGCAGTTCCTACCTCAGCTACGGCGGCATCAACGCCTACAGGAAACTGCAGAACGTTTCCTATCCGCTCACGAATTGGGAGCTTGGTCCTGTTCATCTTGTCTATCTGTTGTTGTGTGATGAAAGAAGAAAGCAAGGGTGAGCAACAAGCCCACCGAAATAATATGTATAATAATTAACAATATATGAGCATTCTCATAGTACTCATGAAAGTCTTGGTCAAGAAGAAATGAACCAAGTTGATATCTTAACGCGACCAAGTCACAAAATATTCAGTATATAAGTATATATATACTTTTCAAAATCTTTGAAATCTTCTGTCATGCATAATATACACAGAGTTCCAGTTTATAACTGTATAAAAATATCGTTGCAAGGTGATCTCATATATCTAACCTTGTCTCAACATTTTTCTAAAAATCTTTGTCATGTATAAGATAATCATTAGCCAGATATAAGTTGAAAAGGTGAAGTTACGAGATACTCCAATATACTTATATCTTTTCCGGATACTACTTGAATTACCACCGTTCAAGGTATCATCAGTTTCAAAAGTTCATCACATAGATGAAACTACAAGAAAAGACTTGGATAGATTCAATCTTTGAAATATCATTATAAATAATGAAGTTACGAGATACTTCATTAAGTCCCGATATATATATACACCTATATATATATATATATTTTATACACTCCTTGAAAACCTCTGTTATGAAAATTATAAACAGAGTTGCAATATCCAATGAATTTGGAAAGGAGAAAACCTTGGCATAAACCTGATATCTTGCTGATCAGGCAAAGATACCAATAAGTAACCTTTTCTACTAGTAGATGGACGAATTCCCCACTGGTCATCACCCTGACCGTAATAGGACCTTATGCTGGACTGCCACTCAGTCACTTACGCATTTGATGGACTCCCACTGAGCCACTTACACTTTCATGGACGCCCACTGAGCCCATGTTGCTTATGCCGACTCAATAGATGGACTTACTTCCCGAACGTTGGGTAAGTAATCAATTCATTTATCAAAACAGCAACCTTGTTTTGCCATGATTGCACCTTAGGTAAGGATGATCTCCACCAAGATTATTTTAAGTATAAGGGAGTTAGGTTGCAATATCCAATGAATTTGGAAAGGAGAAAATCTTGGCATAAACCTGATATCTTGCTGATCAGGCAAAGATACCAATAAGTAACCTTTTCTACTAGTAGATGGACGAATTCCCCACTGGTTATCACCCTGACCGCAATAGGACCTTATGCTGGACTGCCACTCAGCCACTTACGCATTTGATGGACTCCCACTGAGCCACTTACACTTTCATGGACGCCCACTGAGCCCATGTTGCTTATGCAACCTCAATAGATGGACTTACTTCCCGAACGTTGGGTAAGTAATCAATTCATTTATCAAAACAGTAACCTTGTTTTGCCATTATTGCACCTTAGGTAAGGATGATCTCCACCAAGATTATTTTAAGTATAAGGGAGTTAGTTCAGTAGATACCATGTTTAAGTCTTGGTTTGGGTATTGGGTTGTTGGTGGTTGAGTTTGTCAAGTCAAAACCTTGGAGAAAGGAGAGTTATAGTTTCTGCAGAAAATCAGTTTAGTACCCTGAGGTTTAGAGTGAGTTTTGACCATGTCATTGATGTGCACTTTGAGGCCCAAGCCACCAAATGTTAGTATTGGGAGTATATAAAAGGTTTTAGGTGTTGGTTGGAGGTTTGCATGTTGTTTGGTTACGTGCACAAGTAGAATAACAAAATCTGTCCAGCAGGGGACAGTTTTGTTGTAACTTAGAAATAGGGAGCTTTGACCATGTCATGGGTAGGCCCTCATTAGGCCCTGTTGGGCCTTAGTTAGAGGGAGTGTCAGAGAAGTTTTTCCAGCCATATTTCATAGGATATGAGTTAGAACCATGTGTCACAAGTTAATTCTAGTCAGGGCGTTTTCTGCCCAGAAAAACAGGGGAACCTTGGACTTTTAGCTTAGGCCCAAGAAGGCCCAAGCCAGGCCCTTGAGCCACATCAAGTTTGGGAGATGCCCTTAGATCAGGAGAGTCTTGTGTAAAAGTTTTGAAGGAAAACTTGTAGTTTAAGAGTGTCTAATGCACTCAAGAAACCATAGATGTCATTCTGAAATTTACACCAGTGAGCACTTTCACTTAACACATAGTTTTAGAACACTTAGGAGTGAGATCTAGGTTGACCACCATAGTTGTAAGATAGTATAAGGTCAGTAGAGCAAAAGGCCCAAGTGAGGGTCAATAGGTCTTGGATAGTTTAATAATGGCACATCGAGTTAGGAAGCCAAAAATTTTGAAGACTTTGTCTAGTTTAGCGACCAAGTGACTTAAGTTGTGAGTCGAGATCATCCAAGCCTAGTGTTGCATTATGGTGTATATGGTGTTATTTGCTATTAATATATGATATGTGAGTATATGTGGCTATGTGTGTGCAATTATATTTATAAGGTGAATATAAATTAAGTGCATATAGGCCTAAGTGCCATCCGTGTTTAATTTTGGGTTGTAAATAGGTTAAGTTGGTGAGAATATATTATAATGAGGATTATTATTATTTATGTAGGATCTCGAGAAGAGGGTAAACTTTCCATAAAGGTCGAGTGAAGCTTCCAGTTGCTCCTACCAGTTAGACCAGACCAGCCTTTCTCAAGGCAAGTGATTCAACCTATCTTCGTATTCACTGCAATTGTGTAACAAATAGTTCATATGTATTGACGCAACTATCCTGAGTCATTTTGATATATTTAAATCAACATATCTTATGAGTATCTTTGAATCATATAGAAATGCCATGAACCCTCGTGTACGTATTGCAAAGTAGTCTTATCATGATAGTATATTAAAGTAATTTTGAATGTCATGATAAAAGAAAGGGTAGTTATAACTCTTGGTTGATTCTCTTGATTAACATGCTGATGATTCCTAAGTATTGATATCTCATCCTGGTACTAGAACCCCTATAGAACCTTACCTTGAACCCTGAAAGCCAGATATTTATCAAAGTGATTCCTCATTAATTGATACCCCTCTTTCTTATCTTAAAGCTTGACAATTCTGATATAACCTGAGTTAAAGATTATTTCTTCATACCTTAACACCCTTAGTATTCATGAAGCTTATCTTCTTGATGATCCAGCACTCGTGCCTTGACGAGAAACCATTGCTTTAAGCCCAGTTTGGCATTACCCCTACATAATATCCAATAGCCTTACTAAATTTTCTTGTCCAAGTTTTATATATGAAAACCTTTATGTTACCCTAATGGAGTAAAGTTTAGTGGATCATGGCCTTGAGATTTAGTACCATATTTCCGTGTTTCGAGTTGATCTATAATCCCTTGATAAAAATGTTTACTGTTAAAAGAGATTTTGGTCATAAATCGGCATCAGTTTTTGAAATAAATAAAATGTGGATTTTCAGTCCCAAAGGGGGATAAATGTTTTCTTTGAATAGTGGATTTGGACTGAGACGCGAGTCCTTTCCACACTTATATTAGGCTTAAAAGTTGCCTAGGGATCCCATTAATGTTTTAGAACCCAGCGAGGTTCGGGATTACTTCGTAGCTGATCACCGGATGTAATCCGTAGCGTCATAAAATGATTTTGATTAAGATATGGTTTTGAAATTGTTTTGATACAAGCAAAATTATGCCATCACCCAAAGTTTTATCTCTCGTTATCATTGGTTATGTCTTCCCATTGTCATTCTTTAATGTATATCTCGATTTGTGTTTTGTATCGTACTGTTTAGCACATGTTGAGCATTTGGCTCACTCCTTGCTTTACCCTGATATTACAGCTAGCAGCTATGGTTAGATTCAAGCAGACTGCCCATAAGACCTGTGATGCTGATGCTTATGTTTGAGCTCAGGTAGAATAAGAGATAGTAGTTTTGTGTGAGGACTCGCTATTTAAAATCAGTTGTAATAGATGGTAGTGTTGGGCTGTTCTAAACCCTAAACTATAAGATCTTGGAGTTGGTTATGTTTACTTCTTTTTAAAAATATTGTAATAGTTATATTTAATTTGTTGTTTAAGTTAGGGGCGTGACAGATCCGCTCTAACTTTTAAAATCATTTTGAAGACTCGAAATCATTTTTAAGAATGTTTGGAGTAATGCTGATTTAATGAAATAAATCAGTCCCGATATATTAGAAAATATCTGAATATTATTATTTAAATAATATTCCCATAAAGAATAATCTTTATAAAAGTAATTGAAGTACAAGTTGTAAAACTTATACTTGAAATGAATATTAAATAACCAAAGATATACTTATACGAAAGTAATATCTTTATTTGAGTAATCAAAAGTGAGTTTGATTATCGACACATTATTCTTTAATAAAATAAAGAATATTAATTAGTAAATAATCGGAGTCATAAGTCCTCGAATGAATATTCAAAATAATATTCATTAATTAAATAAACGGAGTCATAAGCCTTCAAATGAATATTCAAAATAATATTCATTAAATAGAATAAACAGAGTCATAAGTCCTCGAATGAATATTCAAAGTAATATTCATTAAATAAAATAAACCGAGTCATAAGTCCTCGAATGAATATTCAAAGTAATATTCATTAAATAAATAAGCGGAGTCATAAGTTTTCGAATGAATATTCAGAATAATATTCATTGAATAAAATAAACTGAGTCATAAGTCCTCGAATAAATATTCAAAATAATATTCATTAAATAAATAAGCGGAGTCATAAGTCCTCGAATGAATATTCAGAATAATATTCATTAAATAAAATAAAGCTATCGAATAAACCTTATTCGATTAATAGTTTTGAACTATATCAATATATATATATAATATACTCGGCAACATCGACTCCCGGTTTTAGAAAATGTTCACCTTTGGGTCCCCTATCCTAAGGGTATACGCAACTACTGCTTATCTCTAGCATAGGTATTATGCAACTTATAAGCATTCAAATCAACAGATAGATAACCAAATTACAAAACAGACATGCATATATATACCATCTCAGTATGCTTCAATATATCGCAAAATTTGCTAATTAACCAACATGCATATATCACAAGATAATGCATATACATATATACATCACCACAACAGTATAACGGGTAGAAAACTTGTCTGAGTGTTCCCGGATAGACTTAAGCTTAGAGTGGGTCCGATAACCTATGAAAAAAAACATAAGTCGGAATTAAACCCCGGTCACTTAAGAAACTAGACTTTAACCAATTAGACTCTATCGCTCGCTTTTGCGCTTAACGATTCACTTAAGTCGCTCGAGTACCCTCGGCTCCACCATTTTTATTAAATTAACCATTAAGAATTTTAATGTGATTCTTTCGAGAGTACCCTACCAACTGCCTAATCCACTTTGCATAATTGTTTCATACTCCAATTAGTCATTTAAGGACCTTAACCAAGGTTTCAAAGTAAGGCGAGGGGTAATGGTTCGTTCGCGAAATGCCGTTACTTAAAACGGTCATTTCTCCTAAACCGTACATCGGATTCAAGCGAACCACATATCAAAATGAAGCTTACGAAATAATCTAACTAAAAATGGCAAAGTCACAGATTAAATAGTTAGCTCTCTGTCCCGAACACTAAGAACAAGCAGTTGTATGAAATTGGGTATTACGACGACTATGTTTACGCGATTACCAAGTTTTAAACCACTCCAAACAACCACCATTCAACTCACAACCAACAATACAACCAACCATCATCCAAACCTTACTACATCAGTCCCCAAACCTCAAGATTTTCCAATTTATACAACCCCACACATGAACTACTAGCTATACTTAAGTTTCATTAACTATAAACAAGATTTCAACATCCAAATCACTACAAATCCAATCCAAACTCTAAACACACAAGCATCATGCTTCTCATTTACTATAACCATCAAAACCATCGTAATACTCAAAGTAAAGTTAGGGTTTGGAGGTGTTATACCTTCCTTGGAGTGATTAGAGTAGCTAGGAAGTCTTAGGGAGCCTCCTACAAGCTTGATCTTTCCAAAGAAATCAAGAACACAAAGTTAGGTTTTGAAGTTTCTAAAAGTCAGATTGAAAGAACTGTCAAAACGAGGGTCTTACCATACTTATTTGGACGAGACTTATGAACAAGAGTTGTAGGCTATCTCAGTACCTTTCCAAAGAGCTATAGAACATACTATTTGAGTGAGTATTGAAGGAGATATGGTAGTTTGAAGTTGCTGCTCTGGTTTTGGCCGAGAGATTTTGTTCTTGGAAAGCAAAAGTCAACTTCTAATTTGTGTTTTGTGATTTGTTTTGCCTTGGCTTGGTTGCTACCCTTTTGTTTGTTAATTAAATTGTTACCATGGTAAAAATTGTGTGGCTCACAATCAACCAACCAATCCTTCCCACTTTGTCATGCTCATATCATCTGCTTATGTTATCTTGTTACACTTGTCTTCCTCTTGTTGGTGTGATGACATCATCGTCCATTAACCTCTTGATTAATCCCTAATTACTTGGCTAATGACCATTGATCTGTTATACGGTTCGCTTAACTTTCGTTCTCGTTTATCGTTTGAGGGATCATACCCGGGATCTTATTACTTGGGTTCCCCTAAACCTTTCTCAATATTTTATATTCCTTTTATGATCCTCTCTTATAATCCTTGAATTAAATCCTTTTAATCATGTTACCTTATACTCAATTCTTTCGGTATCTGGTGGATTTTCGAGGAAAATCAAAGTGTTCGAATTTGGATTCTGGCGATCTTTACATACACTTATTTACTTTATGGAATACTAATACGATCTTAGAATTTCCATAACAGTACTCCTATATAGCGTGGTCTGATAATTTTCCTTAATCAGCATCATCAGCAAAAGTTACTATTCATCCGTGTTTCAAAAATTCCAAAAATTGGGGTTATTACAAACTTCATCTTCTCCATTAGAATCACTATCAATATTGAGATTTTCAAATGCAAGGGCTTCAGCTTCATTATCATCAAGGCATTCCATGTATGGACACTTGTTATCATCAAAATTCATATTTGTGCTTTCTATAATCTTCTTTTGATCAATTACATAGACCTTATAGGCAGTTCTCTCCAATGAATATCACATAAAAATTGCTTCAAAAACTTTTGAGCCAAATTTTCCCACATATTCATAGTTGTCTTTTAAAATGTAACACTTGCTTCTAAACACATGAAGATCCTTTACATTAGGATTTCTCTTAGATAAGATTGAGTAAGGTGATTTGCCATGAACCTTGTCGATGAGATATCTGTTTTGAGTATAGCATGTAGTGTTAACAGCTTCTTCCCAAAAACTTGTTGGCAACTTGGCATCTTGCAACATTGTTCTAGCAGCTTCTACCAATGTTCTTTTCTTTCTTTAACCTACCCCATTTTATTGAGGTGTTCTTGCAGCAAAGAACTCTTGAACAATGCCTTTGTTTTTGCATAATTCACTTAATGTTGCATTTCTAAATTCTGTTTTGTTATCACTTCTCAATCTCTTTACACAGTTTTGATCTTCAGCCTTTTTTTCTATCTTCTTTATGTGCTCAATTATGATGTGTGAAGTCTCATCTTTAGAGTGCATGAACTCTACCTAAATGTATCTTGAGAAATCATCCACCATCACAAGTGCATATTTGTTTCTTGAAATTGATAAGACATCTATGTTGGGAATCACGGACTTGGGGTACTACTATGTTTTATGATAAAGATTACGAAAAGAAAATCACCTTGTTAACGGTTGATTCCACGCTCTTCTATTGTATTCCCAAATTCCCTTGAGCGAAGTGTGGCCTCCGTCTTCTCAAGTTATCCTCTCTTCTTGCTTCTTGGTGGCTACAATATGTTTTTCACACTACCCAAGCAAGAAGAGAATAAGAATATATATAGGCTACAATAGGGACCATGGATAATTAGGTTGGGCCTTATAATTACATCTTGAGCCTATCCCAATATAATTAAATATTAATTCAATCCACTAAAGAATTAATATTTGCACTACATTTCCTAATACCGCAATTTAAATAATTAATTCGGTTCCAATATTATTTGCTTATTAAATTCCCCATATTTAAAATATCGCATGTCCATTAATTAAATAAATTACTGATAATTTATTTAATTAATATCTTTTATCCTTGATCATCCACTCAACCTTTATTTAATTATGCCAGAATAAATTCCACCTGCAGGGTTTCACATAATTAAATCTTTTTGAGCTTTCAAGGGGACATCATTAACCCGAATATTATCAGGACATGGATTCCTTCAATAAATATTATCCACCATGTATATAATTCCATCACCCAAAATATAATGATATAATGCAAAAGAATTACTTCATATATAAATCAAAGCATGTAAATAATATACACGTGTCAATTACTATTTCCGGATTAAGAACCTAAGCATTAATAATAATATAGAATCTTAGTTCTCCTTCTTAATCAGTATTAAGGGAACAATTCTAAATTTGATCCCGTTCAATATACATAAAGTATACTAGTATTATTTATTAGTCAATATAAACTAATATAAATAATACTACAGCCATACCAGTGGATTGTCCAACACCACTTGTGCTGTGAACCTTATTATATTATATAACCGTATTTAACAATCTAATATTCTGTATCCCATTTGATACTAGATTGTTCACAATATATAATATTAGACAACATGTAAACATTCAATTGATTCTCAATTAAACTGGCCATAAATAAATGTATATACTTCAAATAAATATTTTCAGTATACACTAACAATCTCCCACTTATACTCAAAATATTCTATGTGTACATCGGTGTTTATTTAATCCACTATTACACAAAATTCTATGTGTCCATCCATCTGACTCATATCGCTTCCACGTGGTTGTCAAAAACCTTGGCTGGCAAGCTCTTTGTGAAAGGATATGCCCGGTTGTCTTCTGATGATATGTGAGCCACAACTATATCTCCTCGCTTTACGATTCCTCGTATGAGATGATACTTACGTTCAATATGTTTAGCTGCTTTGTGGTATCGCGGTTCCTTTGAATTTGCCACAGCACCAGTTTTATCACAATACACTGTCAAGCTCCTAGGCAAATTAGGTACCACATCTAAGTCCAAAAGGAAGTTCCTGAACCATACAGCCTCCTCGGCAGCCTCAGAGGCCGCCACGTACTCGGCCTCCATGGTAGAGTCTGCAATGCATTTCTGCTTTACACTCCTCCATATAACGGCTCCACCTCCCAAAGTAAAAACATATCCCGAGGTTGATTTCCTCTTATCCCTATCTGATTGGAAATCTGAATCAGTATATCCCAAAGGAAATAGATCTAAGGCCTTGTAAATTAACATATACTCCTTAGTCCTTCTCAAGTACTTCAGTATAGTTTTTACTACACTCCAATGTTCCTGACCTGGGTTCGACTGATATATACTAACCATGTCTACAGCAAAGCAGATGTCAGGCCTCGTACATAATATAGCATACATTAAGCTTCCACATGCTGAAGCATAAGGAACTGCTTTCATGCTCTCTATATCCTTAGGTGTCGAAGGACACTGCTTCTTAGATAGAGCAACTCCATGCTTAAAAGGTAGAAAACCTTTCTTGGAGTTCTGCATGTTAAAACGAGCTAATACTTCATCAATGTAGGGCTCTTGAGATAAATCCAACATCATTTTCTTGCGATCCCTTATAACTTTTATCCCAAGGATGTATGCCACTTCACCTAAGTCCTTCATGTCAAATTGTTTGAACAACCATGCCTTTACTGATGACAACATCTCAACATTGTTTCCAATGAGTAAAATGTCATCTACATATAGTACTAGAAAAACCACTGCATTACCTTCACTTCTCTTATACACGCATGATTCGCTTGGACTTTGATCAAATCCATATGACTGGACTTCCTGATCAAAATGAATATTCCAGTCTCTAGAAGCTTGTTTCAGTCCACAAATAGACCTCTTAAGCTTACATACCAGATGCTCTTGGCCTTCCTTAATGAATCCTTTTGGTTGCTGCATATAGATGGTTTCTTCAAGACTTCCATTAAGAAAAGCTGTCTTGACATCCATTTGCCAAATCTCATAATCGAGATGAGCTGCTATAGATAAAAGAATACGGATTGACTTAAGCATGACTACCGGTGAAAAGGTTTCCTCATAATCGATACCTTCTTTCTAAGTATACCCTTTCGCAACAAGTCTTGCTTTCCAGGCTTTCACCTTTTTATCTAATCCCCTCCTTTTCTTGTAGATCCACTTACATCCAATAGGTTTTATACCTTTGGGTGGTTCCACGAGCTCCTAGACCTGATTAGAATACATTGATTCTATATCAGATTCCATCGCCTTTTGCCAAAGATCTGCATCTTTGTCTTGTACTGCCTCTTCGTATGTACGGGGATCATCATCATGTTCACCAGAGACCAAGTCTGAAGACTCTCCCAAAAACATGAATCTATCAGGCTGTTGAATAACCCTCCCACTACGACGAGGCACTGGTGCGGTATTAGTGACAGGTTGTACATTTTGTTATGGTTGTTCTACTTGTACTACAGCTTCATGGATATTCTTTGTCCCTCCCACTAGTTCCTCTAAAACGACATTACTCATGGGTTTGTGATTCATTATATAGTCCTCCTCTAAGAATCTTGCATTGGTGCTAACAATGACATCCCGATTCTTCGGACTATAAAATAAATATCCTTTCGTTCCCATGGGGTAGCCTACAAACAACTTTACTTCTGTTCGAGATTCTAACTTAGTCGCGTTCTTGTTCAGCACATGTGCTGGACAACCCCATATTCGAATATGTCTTAGACTTGGTTTATCCCTGGTCTACAATTCTAAGGGGATTTTAGGAACCGACTTAGAAGGTACTAAGTTCAGAAGATAAGCTGCTGTCTCTAAGGCATGTCCCCAAAACGACTTGGGTAAATCCGAATAACTCATCATCGATTTAACACTCTCTAAAAGAGTCCGGTTCCTTCTCTCTGCTACACCGTTCTGCTGGGGTGTGCCTGGTGCAGGTAACTGGGATTCTATCCCATTTTCTGATAAATATTCCCTAAATTCTCCAAGCAAGTATTCGCCACCACGATCTGATCGTAGTGACTTGATACTTTTATTAAGTCGCTTCTCCTTTTTAGCTTTGTACTCTTTGAACTTATCAAAGCACTCAGACTTACGGCGTAACAAATAAACGTACCCATATCTAGAATAATCATCAATGAAAGTGATGAAATATTCATAACTACCTCTTGCTTGGATATTCATGGGTCCACATAAATCAGAGTGAACCAATTCTAACAGTTGTTTGGCTCTATTCCCCTTTGCCTTGAAAGGCCTATTAGTCATTTTACCTTCCAAGCAGGATTCATAAACTGGAAATGGCTCCACTGCCAATAGCTTAAAGGCCCGTCTACTTCCAGTCTTTGAATCCTCCTCAAGTTAATATGACCTAATCTCAAGTGCCAAAGATATGGTTGGTTCATACTAGAAGGTTCCTTTCTTTTAGTAGAGTTAGTAGATGTGTTGTTCAATTCCCTAAATTGCAGTTGCAGTGTAGGTTGACTAGGATTAATTTTATACAAATTATCTTGCAATGTACCAGAACATATAATTCGTTTATTCATCATAATAGAAACATTACGATCCAAACAAACATTATAACCATCCAAAGCAAGTTTAGAAACCGAAATTAAATTCCTACTAAAAGAAGGTACATAAAGACAATTTTTCAAAACCAAAATCCTATCAGAACCAAAAGATAAATGAATAACTCCTACTGCAACTACTGCTACTTTCGTAGCATCTCCCATAAACACGTATATCTCACCATCTCTAAGCATTCTGGATAGCTGGAACCCCTGCATAGAATTATAAACATGATCAGTGGCTCCTGTATCTACACACCAAGTGCTCGTAGATATAGCCGCTATAAATGTTTCTGTAACTAGAGAAAGAGACATACCAGTATTGTTTGTCTTCTTAGGAAGAGGACAATCCTGTTTCCAGTGACCTGACTGTTTGCATCTGAAGCACTTTCCCTTAGGATTTTTCACACCACCCTGAACTCCCACTGCCTTCACAGCTTTCTGTGCCTGAGCCTTTTTCTTCTTCTTAATACCTTTCGGCTTAGAGGAAAAACCTTTCTCAGCCATATTCACTTAAACACACTGCCGAAATAATCCTTCAGCTGCCTGAAGTTCTGTCAGCAGTTCCCCGAGACTATACTGCCTCTTGTTCATGTTGTAATTCAAGCGGAACTGCTCAAACTCTTGGACAAGCTCATAAATATAATGTCAATCTGGGTTTCCCCGTCAAGTTCAGCACCAAGGATCTCTATCTCATTCAGATGTGACATCGTCTTGAGAACATGATCCCTTACAAGTGTTCCTTCAGCCATCTGAGTGTTCATTAAAGCCTTCATGGCTACTTGCCTAGCAGCCCTATTCTGATCTCCAAAAAGTTCCGTGAGATTAAAGAGCATATCTGAAGCAGTGGCCATAGACTGATGCTGATGCTGCAAGACACCCGACATTGCTGCCAGAATGTAACATCGCGACATCTCATCAGCCTTAATCCACCGCTTATAATACTCTTTCTCATCTTCAGGAGCATCAGCAGCAGGCTGATCAGGCTTGGGTTCATAAGTGCAAAACTTGTACTCCTCAGCAGTCAACACAATGTCCAAATTTCATTTCCATTCAATATAGTTAGGTCCGGTAAGTTTGTTATCCTTAAGTATGGTGAATAGTGGATTAAAGCCCATTTTATCCTGAGAATCATGCATAAAAAAACATCACATTACGCATAAATAAGGGTGCATTAATTATTAAGAGCTATTGATTCCTCTAATAATTATTAAAATTAAATGCACTAACATCTAAACACCATAAGTTTCTGGTACGCCACGATGTGTGACATGTATACCACCTAATTTTGTTTAAATGTTACTTCGGTCCTATTACCAAACAATATGTCACGTTGGGGTGGACTATATTATTTTTCATAGCTAAGTGTATACCATCATCAAATCTTAAATTATTCGAAATCTATGGAACTTGGTACGCCACGATGGGTGGCGTGTATACCTTCCAATATTCGTAATTTTGCCTTGAATAGAATACTTCAATTCAACATTCATCACTGGTTTGATTTCCAGGTAGTGGAGGAGTCACATCGGTCTCACTTAATACCCACAGCCTTACAAGTTCGATGAACCCGTTTTTGACAAAATCGCCCCATATCAGAAATAAAGAAAATTCGCATTTATTCCTTTTTAAAATTTATTAATTTAAGAAGTTTGTTCTAGTAATTTCTATAACATTCTAGACACCATAAATTACATACCACGATGGGTGACATATATATAATTTATATTCGTCTTTATGTTAAATTACATACAGACAATAATGGAGACCATGGGATTTAATTTCATATTAATTCCCTCTCCCACTTAGAATTTTTATTAAAAACGAGGAATTTTAAAATTAAATGGGGCCCTATGTCGTTACAATTATGTCTAATCATGCATTCAAAATACACACATAATTTTAGCAACATATAACATTTAATTAAAGCAATAAATAAAATTTATGTTCATGTCATCCTAATTATGTTAAACATGCAATTTTAAAGGAATTACACACATAATTAATGACACACATAATCAATAAATTAAAGCAAAAATTAAAAAAATAATTGAAAAAATTAAAATAAATTTTCCACTATTATGGCCCTTTGAAAAAAAATTCCAGGTCTTGAGAAAAAAAAATTCTGCCGCCAGCACCTGTTGCGCATGCCAGACCTGCGTTACAGCCAATCTGGGCGTGTTGCGCAGGTCCGGCCTGCGTTACAGCCAAACTAGGCATGTTGTGCAGGTTCGGCCTGCGTTACCGCCATAACTCGGCATGTTGCGCAGGTTCGGCCTGCGTTACCCCCTGTTTCTGCTGAATTTCCACGCGCCAGCCGCCAGTACCTTTTCTGTTGAGTTTTGTTTTGGTTTTTGTTCGAACCAAACACCAACAGCAGTCCCTTGTGTTGCACAGCGGAACAAAAAAAAACCGGAATTGATTTCCGATCGCACATAATTATTACAAAATACCCGGAACAATTACAAAAAAAATAGATCTAATACAAAACTAATTTTGTAAAATCTATTCTAACACGATCAACCCTCGTGTAAATTACAACCACGATTAAACCACGTGGAAACCAAAACAAAATTAACCACGATTAAACCACGTGGGATCCAAACACATAATTAAAATATACATGGCCATAATAGTGGATTAACAACCTGCATCAAAACCAATACAAGCAAAACACTATATATACGCATATATAATTACAACATGGACATTATATCATAAAACGTAGAACCCACTACCAGGCTCTTGATACCAATTGTTGGGAACCACGGACTTGGGGTAATACTACGTTTTACGATAAAGATTACGAAAAGAAAATCGCCTTGTTAACGGTTGATTCCACGCTCTTCTATTGTATTCCCAAATTCCCTTGAGCGAAGTGTGGCCTCCGTCTTCTCAGGTTATCCTCTCTTCTTGCTTCTTGGTGGCTACAATATGTTTTTCACACTACCCAAGCAAGAAGAGAATAAGAATATATATATAGGCTACAATAGGGACCATGGATAATTAGGTTGGGCCTTATAATTACATCTTGAGCCTAGCCCAATGTAATTAAATATTAATTCAATCCACTAAAGAATTAATATTTGCACTACCTTTCCTAATACCGCAATTTAAATAATTAATTCGGTTCCAATATTATTTGCTTATTAAATTCCCCATGTTTAAAATATCGCATGTCCATTAATTAAATAAATTACTGATAATTTATTTAATTAATATCTTTTATCCTTGATCATCCACTCAACCTTTATTTAATTATGCCAGAATAAATTCCACCTGCAGGGTTTCACATAATTAAATCTTTTTGAGCTTTCAAGGGGACATCATTAACCCGAATATTATCAGGACATGGATTCCTTCAATAAATAATATCCACCATGTATATAATTCCATCACCCAAAATATAATGATATAATTCAAAAGAATTACTTCATATATAAATCAAAGCATGTAAATAATATACACGTGTCAATTACTATTTCCGGATTAAGAACCTAAGCATTAATAATAACATAGAATCTTAGTTCTCCTTCTTAATCAGTATTAAGGGAACAATTCTAAATTTGATCCCGTTCAATATACACAAAGTATACTAGTATTATTTATTAGTCAATATAAACTAATATAAATAATACTACAGCCATACCAGTGGATTGTCCAACACCACCTGTGCTGTGAACCTTATTATATTATATAATCGTATTGAACAATCTAATATTCTGTATCCCATTTGATACTAGATTGTTCACAATATATAATATTAGACAACATGTAAACATTCAAATGATTCTCAATTAAACTGGCCAGAAATAAATGTATATACTTCAAATAAATATTTTCAGTATACACTAACAATTTACTGGCCCAAACAAGTCCATGTGAATAAGTTGCAATGGTGCACTTATAGAATTTACAGTTTTTGACTTGTGACTTGATCTTTTATTTTCCTTTCTGACAAGCTTCACAAACTTCAACTTGAGCAAGCTCCAGATTAGGCATGTCTCTTACCAACTCCTTCTTAACCAAGGTGTTGATTGCCTTGAAATTCAAGTAAGACATCTTTGTATGCCATAGTTTGCTTTGTTCTTCTGATGCCTTGGTATAGAAGTAACAAGTTCCATCCTTATTTGCTTGCTGAGTCCAAGTCTGCAACAAATAAGCTTCCTTTTCTTGCTCCTTTCCGAGCAACTTCACCAGTTTTATTGCTGATAAAAGTGCATTCTTCTTTGTTAAATAAAACTTCAAAGCCTTTGTCTGCAAACTGGCTGACACTGAGAAGATTCACTTCAAGACCAGCTACTAGTGCTACATCATCAATGACAACATTTCCAGAAACAATCTTGCCATATCCCATTAGGAATCCTTTATTATTGTCTCCAAAGGTCACCAAAGGGTCAGCCTTCTCCTCAAATTGTGATAGCAGGGCCTTATCACCTGTCATATGTCTGGAACATCCACTGTCTATGATCCATATGACCTTCTTCATTTTGCCCTGTACACAATGAGTTTTAAGTGTGTTTAGCAACCCAAGCAGTATTTGGCACTTTCTTCTTGTTAACTGATTTAGCAGAAGTAGAATGAGTTATTTCAGATAAAATAGAATTCATTGACTGTTGTGCATTTTCCCTATCTGTTGTAGACCCATTTTTTGTTTCTTTGAGGTCTACTCTCAGCTTGTGGCAACTTTTCATCACTTTCAATTTGCAAGGGATGCAATCAAACTTGTCACAGAATGAGTAGGGATCATTTGCATCTGTTTCATTGTATTTGCAGGCTCCTTCAACTAGCTTGCTAACACCCTTTTTACAAAGGTCGGTTAGGTGATTCACAAAGCCACATTTGTCACATTTTTATCTTGGAGCATCTGCAACATAAGCAAAATTTTTGCTCTTGTTTATCCCAATTTTCCCATTTCTATTTATCTTCTTCTTTCTTGCATCTTCAGTTTTGGTTTCTTTGACAGGTATCTTGGAACCTTGGTTGTCCATGAGATTCTCTTCAGCTTTGGAAGATTGAGTTGCTTCTGCAATTTTCTTCTCATTGTCTTTATCAGCAATTTTTTGCTTGATAATCAACTCTTCTTCACTGAAGTTAACTTCACATGCCTTAAACATAGGTGAACCAACCTTTTTCAGCATTGCTGGAATATTTTCATTTTCTGTTACTTTTCCTTTGTCACCTATATTTTTCTTCTTGTTGTACAAGGAATCATAATCAAGACCAATAGCAATATTTTCCATGGCTTGTTTTTCTCATGGTATTCTCCAACCAACTCGGATGCATTCTTGAAGGACTTCAACTTCACTTCATTCTTTTCCAGCTTATCCCTTAACACTGCTTCAATCTCACTTACACACTTGAGCTTGTTCTTCAGATATGCATTCTCTTGTCTTACAACTTCAAGCTCTATCAGCAATAATTTAGCTTCTTGTTTCTCATTTTCAAGCTTCTCATTTATCTTTGTTAGTCTGCTAACTTCTTCATTAGCAGCAACCATACTTGTATGAATGTGAAATATTTATGTGCTCATCTTCTCTACAGTTTTCTTATATTGACTCACATTTAAATTAATGGTAGTAAGAGTTGGTACCTGTGATTTTGATGAGGATGACTCTCCTTACTCTAAGGCCATTAGTGCATAATTTCTAACTTCCTCATCTTCATCATTATCAGAGTCATCCCATCTCTTTCCCTCTGCAATATAAGCTTTGTTTTGTTGTTTCTTTAGAAGAGCTTCATGTTTTGCTTCCAGTTCAAGATAAGCTTTGTCTTTCTTTGCTTTCTTGGGTTTCCTGCATTCTGTAGCAAAATGGCCTAGTTTATCACAGTTTAGCACCTTATCTTTGATCTGTCAATAGATCCAGTTTTGTAACCATTTTTGCTATCAGATGTGTACTTCCTTTTTCCTTTCCAACTGCTGTCTTTGTTGAATGATTGTCCTTAAAGAATCTTGGCTTCTTTACTCTAATGTTAGAGAACTTTCTCGCCAGATAGGCCATTGACTGATCAACCTCATCAAGTTCATCTAGGTTATAGAACTCATCGTCTTCCAATTCTAGAATTACTTGTTCCTGTGAATCATTGTTTCTTTGCTCACTTGTTGAGGCAACTGGAGTCTGGGATCTTGGCTCATCATTAGAGGTCTGGCTTTCATTGACAATTAGAGCAATTGTACCATCTACAACATGCCCTTGACCAACTTTTAATGATTTCCTTTGAATCATCTCTAATTTATATGTTATTAAGATTTCATACAGAATTTCGAGAGTTATTCTGCTTAAGTCTCTCCCTTCCTTGATTGCTGAAATTTTCTGTTCCAAATGATCAGGAAGTGTAAGCAAAAATTTCAAGTTCACTTCTTCAGCTTCATAGTATTTGTCATGGATCTGCAAGTCATTTATCGGCTTGTTGAACCTTTCAAACACATCAGTGATACTTTCTTTTGGCTTAGCCATAAAACCCTCATACTGTGAAATCAGTATCTTGTTTTGATTAGATCTAACTTCCTCAGTTCCTTCACAGTGTATTTCAATCTTTCCCAGATCTGCTTGGCAGTGTCACAGTTGACAATGTTGTTGTACATTACATTGTCAAGTGACTCTATCAATATCAACTGTAAGCCACTATCCAGGGAAACTTTTTCTTTCTCAGACTCAGTGTACTCAGAAGGGTCTTTAGGAACATAATGAGCTGGGATGACCATGTCTCCATTTGTAGATTCCTCAACTCTAACCATAGGAGTGAAGGGACCATTTTTGAGAATCTGGATGTAGAGTGGATTGGACGTCCTGATAAACAGCAATATTTTCTTCTTCCATAGAGTGTAGTTAGTTTTATCAAAAGTAGGGATTTTGATGCTACTGATTTTCTGTGTATCCATTCTTCCAAAATCTTGAATTTGTTTACTTTCAGGTTTTGTTCTAATACCACTTGTTAGGTAATGAATTACACACAGGGGGGTTGAATGTGTTTTTATATTTTTCTGTTTTTCTTGAAGTGTTTATGGTTGTGAATAAAGTAAATCAAATCTTGTAATAAAATGTGTTAAGACTGAAATTAAATATGCAACAATGAATAACACAGATCTTTCAAAACTCACTTAATTTTATATTAAAATTAGGAATGTTTTGCTACAAAATTTCTAGGTTATTTGTTGATAAAGAGCTTAGCTTCTTCCTTGAGAGAATACAAGATTTTCCTGATCTAAACTGTTACTTCTAACAAAAGAACCAGTGTTAACTTTATATGATAGTTAACTACTGGTTTACACAGTGTATAATAAGAGATGTTATTCACTTTAATAAACTGTCACTAATCATTCCATTTCAGAAAAAGTATATCTTCCATTTCTGCCTTAGCATATCTTTGCATATTATGTTAACTTTGATCTTCCTTTGTTAGTTAATCTTCACCCTTGATCTTGCACACTCTTCAAACTGCTTTTTGTAGACTTGTCAATCCAACTGGTTGGATTGTTTGTTGATTGTTAATCTTGGATATTGAACTGATCTGCACTTTGTACTTTGAGTTTTGCCTCGAGATCTCCAGTTTGGTATATAGAGAACTTGACATCTCGATAAGTATATTGGCTTATCGAGATCTCTCATTACTCTATAGTTGATTTAACTTGTAGAGGTCTCTGAGTTCTCTATAAGAGAATTTAGCTTGTCGAGATCTCTCCACTTCACTTTGGCTTATAGACATCTCTGAGTTCTCTAGTGACTAATTGACTTGTCGATAACTCAGAGTACTCTAGTAATATTTGACTTGTCGATATCTCAGAGTTCTTTAGTGATAGTTGACTTATCCATATCTCAGAGTTCTCTAATGATATTTGACTTGTCGATATCTCAGAGTTCTCTAATGATATTTGACTTGTCGATAACTCTGAGTTCTCTAGTGAAGAAATGACTTGCCGATATCTCCAATCTTCATGTCTTCAATTTGATTTATCGATATTTCTGAGTTCTCTAGTAACTTTCCTGACTTCTCTATAAGTCATTCTGCAATTCTCGAATGACTTCTATATAACACTAAATATGTGACTTGCAGAGATCTTGACTTAGAATATTTTTCTCAAAACAGATTTATTCAACTCCAAACTTCTTCATAATTTTTCTGAAACATGATCTTCTTAATCTTCTTCCAAATAGAATTCTTAGGTTTGATATTGTTTAAAGAAAAAGACGTAAGTCTGCTCTTTGACATTTTTACAGACTTTAAATGTTACAATACAAAATACAAATTAAGATTATAATACAACTTAGTTAGGATTGTCAATTTAATTTGGTCTTGTTATGATAGAGACATGTGTTGCACAACATTTAGTTTTTCCAATTTTTTTAGAAAAATTATATAGAAAACAGTTAAATCAAGCATGCTCGCATTCTACAAATGGCAAGAACCCTCAGCAACATTGTAATTTCAAGAGATGGAGTCGTTGATAAAGTACATTTGAAGCAGAACTAGTTCTTTGATGAATATAAAAAGGCAACACATCATGAAAGGAATCACACAATAGAGGCAGAAGTATATTCCAAGCACACAGGAATCCAGGAATGAAGTTTGTTTTGTTGGTACAAAACACACAAGTATTATGTGTGTGGGTGTCCTCGTTTAGGCAAGCTCCCATTTTTGTTTCTCAAAACTGCCGGCACCAATCAATGCAGTTGTTTTTAAAGAAATGCAATTAATATTGTAAATTTTTGCTGGTTCGGCAATTTTTTAAGCAGTTTAATCTTTTGTTTTACTCTCAAAAAATTTATTTTCAGGGAATGGTACTTTTTGCAGAAACCACCATTGACCCAGCATCTACTTTGATTTCTACTCCATTAAGCCTTTGATGTTCGGTTATATGATTTTATTTTGGCTTAATTATAATCTCGCCCATTGTACACATAAAACCTTAAACAAAAAATTGTACATTTTAACCCCTTAACTATAAGTGTTGTACAGTTCAACCCTTTTGTTAAAAAAATTCCAATATTACCCTCATAGTTGTATATTTTCGCCCCTTAACTACGAGTTTTGTATATTTTTACCCCTTAACTATTAATTTTGTACACTTTAACCCTTTAATAATTTTATCATAATATCATAATATTGTTTATCATATTAATTAATTCATACAATAAACTAATTTAAATAATTTATCATATTCTAATTTTGAATTTTTTATTATTAGTAATTTAAATTTCTATTAGGATTCATAAAAAGTAATATATATATATATAATAATAATAATAATAATAAATAGTTGATTGGATTTGAAATTATTTATATCTTAAAAATCAAAAATATAAATATTTAAATAATATATAATAGTATGTAATATATAATTTAAGTAAAAATTGTGTAGATTGAATTTTTTTCAAAATATCAAAAAATTTTAAATAAAGTTAATGAAGGTAGTATATCAAATAAAAATTCATTACTTAATAAATCCTTAAAATAACAATTAATTTGTGGACATTTGTCACTTCTTAATATACAATTCATTTTTTTAAGTAATATTATTTTTTGATAAATAAAAAGGATAAGAAAATGATCTGCACACTATGTTGCCCTTGAAGTATATAATTGCGAACATTATAACCTCGAGGGTGATTTCGGTAAAAATTTAAGAAAAGTGTTAAAGTGTACAAATCTCATAGTTGAAGGTTTAAAATATACAATTTGTTTGTTAAGGGGTTTATGTGTACATTGTCTAATACTTTAAGGACTAAGTTATAATTAAGCCTTTTATTTTTGTGCTAAATGTCTCTCAACTCGATTCCAACAAATTCATAAATGTCCAGCTGAAACTTCTGCCAATCTACGATTTTTCTGAGTCCTGTATCTTTCTTAAAATTCAGTGGAATTGTTTTATTTAACTGCTGATGATTTCTGATTTCAGATCATGAGTGAAAATTTTAAGATATTATCTCTATTACTCATACTCCGGCTACCTTATAATGTCTAGGTGTATTTGAAAATTTTAAGATATTATCTCTATTACTCATACTCCGGGTACCGTATAATATCCAGGTGTATTTTGGAATCCTGGTTCAAGTAACATTAAAAATATCTCCAATAAACTCTTTAAGTAAGCTTTTAAATTAAGAATCTGTCAGTATTCGTAAAATCGGAGCTCCAACAAGCTGTTAGATGGTCTTCAAAAGCTTAACTCTCTTCTCTATTTTAAGAGCCAATCTCTCTTAATTTTAGAATATTTTATAACAAATTAATACAAACACCCACTTTCTCTCTTCATTTTGTATCATACTTCTATTCAATAAAATTAATTTAATATTAAAATATTGTTTAAAGAGTGAATAAATATAGTGTTGTTTAAAATGTTGCTTAAAATATTGTTTAAAGATGAAATATATGTAGTTACTAATAGACGTTGGAGATACTCTGAGGTATTTACATACTATACTATAGACCCAACACTAGGATAATATATAGTCCTAATGCTTTAAAGGGTCGTTCATCTCACCTATCTTTTTGTATATAGTTAAACAGGTCAGGAGTCCAAACCACCTGACTTCCCATAAACCACTGCATCAACCTATTTGTTGGCTTCATCGCACCTATCAATGATGCAAGACAGGTAGAGAAAATACTCAGATGATCTACCTAGATCCTACATGTTATTTATTTAAAGGAGAAAAATGCTCTATGTGATCTCTGATCTTTCTGTGTTTGATCTTAAGCGTGTTCAAGCACCATATTTAGCAGGGTTACTCAGATGTTCCTCTTGAAGTGCATTTTTCTCTCCTAATTGTCAACAACTAACCAAACAAGTGATAATTATCAAGTCTGAATTTTAATTGAATTTAAAAGCTGGAATCTGGAAGTTAGAATAAGTTTTTGTTTTTGATATAGAATCTTACATAACAAACATTAAGTAATTAAAGATTCAGACCAATTTTCCCGAAATGTCATTGCATAATAACTGTATCCATTACTAAGGAATGCAACAAACTAAAGGCTTTGCATTGAACAATTACAGATCCTTGATGGCAGACAAACTAACAATCAAACAAAGGCATATCTTGCAATCTTACATAGCTTGTGGGCTAAATGCTTGCAAGTAAGTCTTCTCTCCTTAGTTTTTCTACCTACTGAGTGATGGAAATGATTGATCATAAACCTCATGTTGCTTCTGGCTGCCCGAAGCACCAAAACATATTCGTTTCATCAATTTCTTGTTGCCACGCGCTGGAACATTTGGTCCGGCATCAACTGTTATTGCACAACAAGATGCCTCTGCAATGTTATTCTCACCAATGATATCTTTTTGCTTATCAAATGAACTATGTGAAGAAAGTGATGATTTTGAGAATGAACTGGAACATGACCGATGCTTGGGTTTTGGATGTGGCTTAGCATGCATAACTCCTTGTACCAGTCCGAAAGTAAATCTCTTTTTAGGAATTGGACTCTGGACATTGTTCCTAACTGAAATTGTTCGTTTGTTGTTAGCTAGTGATGAACGCTGTGAATATCTCTGTCGGAGTGAAATGGGAATTCCCTCGGAGCTGCTCAGTGAAATTTCATCAATTGTTTTCTGCAGAATCTCAGGCTTCTTCTTCTTCATCTTGGGCCAACCGAGTAGGCGTTTCAAGCGTAGAGCTGTGTCATTCACAGAACTCTGCTTAGCATTGTTTTTAGGAATATGGTTCTCCATAACAAAGTCAAATTTTCTCATTTCTTCTGGATCAGTGCTCAATCTTGCACTAGCAATTCCAACAGATTTGATTCTAGTGCCTCTATCCCCAATGCCCATGTGTGAGAATAATTCCGAGTCGGGGATTTTAAAAGAAGTTCCTGGACTAATCCCAAAACTTATCATCCTTAAATGGGAAGCCATGACTCTCCTTGCTGAATAATCTTGACAACTGAAGACCCCTCCAACCGAAATCAACTGGGTAGTCAGTAATTCTGATGATGCAGAATGTGGCCTTTGCTTGAGGAGGTCAAGTGGGGTCATACTATTATTATCACAGACATTGACGTCAATGGAGCCGACACTCATAAGCAATTCCACTAAATCAGTATGAACGTTCCCAATAATGGCCAAATGAAGAGCAGTTCTCCCATCATTATTTTTGGCGTTTATGATTTCTTTAATGTTCGAAACATTTTCAGAAACGAGTTGTTTCATGAGCACAATTTGATGGTCCACTCTCCGGAAGTTGGAGGTCTGGAAACCAGTAACAGCCATATGTAGGAAAGTTTCTCCGTTATTATTTCGTGAATACATTGTGGATGGAGCAACGAGAAGTAAAGCCTCAACTGCTGCTGATTGACCTCTGTAAGCAGCCACATGCAAAGCTGTATTCCCCTGATTGTCTGTGCAATCAATTATATTAAAAGATGCTACAAGATCTTTTACTACCTGCATTCAGGAGAAATGTGTGAGAAGAAAAGATACTTAAGCTGCTTTACATATACGTGGAGTAGATATATAAAATTTCTGTCACATGATCAACCCCAGAGAATTTATAATTGTCCAGGTCTTCTGAATCGCTCAGCATCAATTTATGCTGCAGAGCTAGTGTGACTAAAGGCAATTCTCTTCATGAGAATTATTTAACAGTAGACTATATTTGCTGGAATTGCAAACATATGTTAATATATTTATTCATCAAATTGAGGATATAAAAACTGTCATGCACAACTTAATCCCGAACGAAGCTATCTTTCATATCACACGACTAGCCATCGAATATACTGTGACTAAATTAAGAACTAAAGATTCTACTTCCTTTGCATGTGAAGACAAAGTTTTTTAACCCTTGTTCTCTATCTTAATTGCATCTTTATTAAGTAAAAGGCAGGTGGTCAGAGACAAAATGAAACATAGGGTGCTATTAGAGTCATGAGTCATCACATTGACACATTTAATTAAAGTGTCATCCATATGCTTTCACCACTTTACCTCGCGATTAATGGTATAAAGGAGAACAAGGATGCTGCTTTATTAACAGTGACATGTCAAATAGTGATATGAGAGCTTTTAACTGTATTTGGTACATAGATCCAGATCAACGATACCAGAAAACATGATGCTTTAATTATATGAGCAAGCATGGATAACATATAATATAAGGGATTAATCGGTATGAAGATCGGAAAGATAGTGGTAGGTATATTTGTAGATGCAAATTAAAACTATATGAATATAAACTTAAGATGCAGAAAAATGACAAAAAAAAAGGTAATCTAAAATGAAACAATTAGAGTCTCACCTCAACCTGCCCCCGGCCGGCAGCTGCATGTAAGATAGTTGAACCTTGAACATCTCTAAAAGCCAGTGCATCACAACAATCACCAAGAAGCTCCTTCAATATCATCAAATTACCTCCTCTAGCAGCAGCATGAATAGCTCTATTCATCATCTCCCTCTTATAAACAGAAGGTATTTCCTTACCGTCTTCCTCTTCCTCTTTCCTGTTACCGTCAGAATATCGAGACGAAAGAGCAGAATCAATAAGCAGCCTAAAAACCTCAGAACTCTTACTCCTGGCTGCAGCATATAATATATCAGTAACACCATACTCTCCTTCGCCAAAAACAAGAAGTGGATCTCTTTTAAGCAATTCTTGAATAAAACTCAAATCCCCAGCTGAGGCAGCAGTATATAAAAGCCATCCACCATACCCACCTCGAATAAGAGAATCTTTCCCTCTCTTAGATTCACACTCTAACAAAAGTTTCTGCGCTACCTGAGAGCGATGCTTTGCAACATCATCAAAGTGCTCATCATCATCCCACACAGTCTCAAGGCGACGGATCCTACGAAGAGATGCAAGCTGAATAAGGTGATTCCCGTCAATACGCAGAAGTTCTCTGACCAAGTCATAATGTCCATTTGCAGCTGCCCAATCAATTGGAGAAGCATACCACCAGTGATCTCCGGTGCTCTCCCAACGGAGAGGAAAATCAGTAGAAGGCATCACAGAAAACTCAAGACCAAATAGTATTCTACAAAAGCAGCAATTTTTTGGCAGAATCAGCCTAAATTTTCAGTCCAAATTTTTAATTCAACAAGACTATTATCAAGAACTTTCTTGATGTAGCAACCAAGCAAGAAATCAAATTGTTAAAATTATACAACCAAGCACATAGTGCATGTAGCAGCAGATAGTAAACTAGTTATTTACCATTAAATAGAGTTAGTACCAACAAAAAAAAAACAAATGCAAATTTATAGTTTAAAATTTAATAAACAAAGATTCAAGCAACAAACAAAGGTCAGATATTGCAGAGAAATAGCATGCGAAAAGCAACAATTAAGTATCATGGTAAGGTTAAAGAAAAGGAGTCAAAACATAGTGAGTTGAACTGTTGAAGTAATTATGATAATAATGACAAAGATTAAAGCTACTAAAATTAATAAACAACACAATTAATTAACCATTAAAACCCTGAGAAAGTAAATGAAACAATAACAACAATGACAACAACAAAAAACGCATGAGAAATAAATAAAGATGAGTACCTGATAAAAGATGAAGGAGACAAGAAGATCCAGCACTTGATATAAAGGAGAAACAGGATGGGCCCAAGAAATAATTAGCAAGCAAGAAACAAAAAAAAAATAGGCAATAATTAAGCTCAAGAATTAAACCCCATTAAAGCTAACCATTCCCTACAAGATAAACATACAAAAGAAAAAAGCTCAGTATTTGGAATAATAATAATAATAATAATAATATGATGAAGAAGGTCTAAAAATGGAAGGGAAAGCTGAGGAAAAGAAAAGAAGAGTGTACAGTATTTAGAATACATACATGTATGTATGTGTGTGTAATTGTACATATAAATAATGAAGTGTGTCAGTGTCAGTTTGATAGTTTCTTTTACACTTGAATTTATCGATGGATTCCTCAGACCAAGTTGAGAAAAAAACAAAGTAACAAGCGGCAATTCTTCAATTTCCAGGGCGCCAATTTTTAGTATAAAATTATGTTCCGACTATTTTATAATACTTTAATATTTTAGTGCTGACTGGTTAATTAACTGTCGATTTTCTTTTTTTTTTATTGTTCAAACTTCAAATCTGTTTTAGTAGTTTTATTTTTGTAAGAAAGTGATGATAATTGTTCAAATATTAATATTAATTTATAAATACTACTGTAGTTTGCTTTATAAATTTCAATAATCGGGTTTATAAGCAAAACCCATACTATACTCCTTCGAAAAAAATCCCCCGAAAGTTAAAATGACATAAATATTTTTTATGTGAAATGCATCATTTTAAAAAGCGGAAATTGACATTATTGGATAGAGCAACTTTTCGGTGATTTATCAGTTAATCAATAATTAATCGGATTAATTAATCGAAATATTAATCGGATGTGTTTAATAAAATTTGAAAATAATTAATTTATTAAACTAAATATTAATTTAAAAAATATAATAATTAATCGAATTATAAAATCAAATCAGTTATATAGAATAATTAATTAAGTCGATACAATCAATAATTTTTAGAAAAAAATAATGAATATCAATATAAAATTTGAGATGCCTTTTATGATGCCCAACCCACCCGCTCTCATTTTTAACCCAAACGGAGATGGGCATGACCATGTGAGAAGAGGCACGGAGGATCTGATAACTTTTATAAAGCAGATGAATAAAGAGAGATGAATTCTGCAAAGTGGTCTTGGTCTTGGTCTTGGTCTTGGCTGGCATAATAACCGCCTGCTTTACTAGCACTACTGATTAGTGCTGCCCATTTTTAGCAAATCCGTTCAACCAACCCGACTCAACCCTTAATTGGGCCGATCAAATTGAACTATTCAAATTTATGAATTAGTTGGATTAAATTTTTATTAGCCGATTACATTGGATTGGTTCAGATTTTAACTTTTTAAAACTCTAACCTAACCCAACCCGGTTTAATTATTAAGGCCAAGCTGATTTCCATTATACACTATTAAAGATGCATAAGAGGCCGCGGGTTTTGACCGGGTCTTAAAAAACCCGGGTTTTAACCTGGCCGGACTTTTCGGGTTTTGACTTTTACCGGGCCGGGCCGAACTTTCCGAAAATGTCAGAACCGTTTGGGCCCTTGAGGCGGGCCTAACCGGGCTTTTTTCGGGCCGGATCGGATCGGGTCGGGCTTAATTCTAATTTAAATCGGATCGAGTATTATTAGATATTCCGAAGAATACATATGTTAGCAACTAGATCATCGTAAAAATGTATTAGTTTATATGGAATATTTTATGAAAATATTATTTCGTTGAAAATATTTAAGTTCGGCAAAAAATAAACATGTTTATAGAATAATATGTTTTATCATTATTATGATAACAATGATATCCAAATATATATATAGTGTACTTATTATATCTTCTTTCATTACTTATGCAACGAAGAATATAAATAATATTATTAATCACAAATATGTAAATATATATATATATGTGTATTTAAAGTATTATTTATATTTATAGTAAATGTGAATATATAAATATATAAAAAAATATGTTAGAATAATCTGATTATAACCGGGCTTTTTCGGGTATTTTCGGGCTTTTAATCGGGCCGGGCCGAAGCACGGGCTTTTAACCGGGTCGGGCCGGGCTTTGCCTAAAAATATAGGGCCCGTCGAGATCCGAAGCCCGGGCCGGGCATGACCAGGCTTTGACCGGATCGGGTCGGGCCAGATTTTCGGGTCCGGGCGTTTTGTGCATCTCTATACATTACTCACTCCCAAACCATTTTGATTTCGTACACAGCCTGATACATTTGCTTTTACCCATAACTGATTATGCACTAGGCAGTAGACAAATGAAGTAATAATAATAATATATGTTAGGTCACACAACACTGTAGAAGGAGGTTAAATACATTGTTTATACAATCAAATTGATTTAACACAAGTATGTAACAAAGATCAAGTATATTGAATAAACTATGTTACAATAAGAACTGTTGTTCTCTCTTAGTGATGAACAAATATCACTAAGAGCTGCTAGGTTACAATGTATAATCTTCTCGATAATGATAACACATATAGTGTAAACCCTAAGTCTGTGTTTATATAGTACACAGTTACAAGATAACTTCTAATTGATATGGAATACAATTTTGTCTCATAAAATATATTAATCAGATATCTTCTACAAGTCTTCCAGTCTTCTAACTCTTTCCATGCATATCTTCTTTTATTTTAGTCTCGATCTTCTACTGTAAATCAGATTCCTTCCTTATATGAAAGTCTTCCCGCACTTAAGTTCTGATATGACCTTAAGTTCTGATATTAAGTTCTGACTTCCATTAAGTCATGACATCTCAAATATATCTAACAATCTCCCCCAACATGTAAATTATGCAAAATTTACAAGTTAATAGATTTGATGATGTCAAAAATATTTAAGTACAAATGCAAATAAGAGTTTAACTAGATAACTAACTACAACTTACCGTCCTTGTAGCTTTTACCAATCTCACTGAGTCAATCTGAATCCATAATGATTCTTGACAAAGTTTGATATCAGCTTTTCTTCTTTAATCCTCAGGACTTGAGAGAGTGTAGTCTTGACTTACTTCATCTCTTCATTCTGACTTCCAATCTGATAGATTGCAGTCCTTAAAGCAGAGATATGGTTTCTTTCTAAACCATCATTCAGTTTTATTACCCTAGGATGAGAAGAATCTTCATTATAGCACAGACATTTCCCTTTCAGAATCACTTCAAGCTTAGCAAAATTCTTCTTCATTGGAATCTCACTTCCATCATCTTCAACAATACTAGGAATGAATTATGTAACTCTTGAACCAGAAATTCTTACTTTATCTCTGATGGTCTTCAATATAAAATTTGACCATCTCCTGGTAATATCAGACTTTACCTCTAAAAGATAATGAAAGAATTGAAGTTCTTTCAGTGATTTGTTCAGCACATCTGATTCTGCCATCTGATATGTCCTTCCATCTTCAAGAAATAGAATCAGATTTTCCTTGACATTGTGTTTGTCATGAGCATCCAGTACCACTTGAACCGAGATAACTTTATCAAGGTGTTTCTGTGTAAAATCTTCAAGAGGTCTGTTAGTCAATAGAAATGGATCTCTAGTAGCAACTTTAACTCCTGTCTTGATCTTTGCTTCATCAGAAATTAGTTTCCTTGAAGAAACTTTGTTGTTGTGCTCTTTACTTTGAACTTGACCTCTACCCTTGCTAGGGTTTCCCTGGTCATCAGCTTCATCATCTTTCTTCTTCAGTATTTGATCATTAGAGCATTTGGACTTAACTATCTTCTCCCCCGTTTTGGCATCATCTGATAGTAGGAGTGAGAGAAGAAGTTCAACTGAAGATTGGATCTCATTCAATTGAGCCTGTTGAGAAGCTTGATTAGCCAGGACCTCGGAGATTTGGGCATGTTGCTTCTCTTGAGCTTTCTTAATTGCTTCTACTTTCTCAAGTGTAGGTCTGATAATCCTTGTCTTGTCAAGCTTGATCTGCATATCTAGCTTATTAGCTGATTCTTGTAGTTTATCAACCTTTGCTTGAGTTTCAGATTGTAGACCTTGAAGGCTTTTGGTAGTTAGAGCTATAATTTTAAGTTGAGTCTTGAAATTAGTACTAGTCATCAGCTCATCAGCCTTAGCAATGTGCTTTGTCAGAATTTTAGAGGTTGGAATGAAATCAGAATCATTCCACTTCTTGGTCCACTCTACTCATCTATGAGTTTCATCCCAAGGTACATGAGCATCATGTTCAACAAATTTCTTGACCAATGCTTCCTTTCCAAGTACAGGAGCTGGATTATGTACAGAAACACTGTCTCAAGAGCTTGAAGAAGACTCATTATCCTCTTATAACACAACAGTGTGTGAGGCTATAGGAGTTTCTGATTCAACTTCATCTAAATTCTGATCTTCAGGTTCTTGATCCAGAATTGGTGTAGATGGTATCTCAGCATCAGCATTTAAGATTGAAGAATTATCAGTAGATGGCTGAGCTGCTGTAGGAGCTTTCAAATAAAGAATAGTAGGAATGTGCAGCCTATCGATGTCAATTTCAGGACTTAAGCCTGAATCTTCAACTGTAACATCTTCATGAAGAGGAGAGACGGGAGGTGTAACCACTGAATCATTAGCAGTGTCTTTGGCTTTAGCTGGAGGTGGCAGAGATTCAATCACAATTGGATTTGAGATCAGAGATTCCTGATCCCCTTCCTTGGCTTCTTCAATAGTATCTTCTGATGGAGGCTTAGCCATGTGCCTCTTAGCCCTCATTTTATTCAATCTCCTTGCTAATGAAGGAATTGCTTCAGCAGCATCAGAACTTACATTTCTCTTTTTCTCTTCAAAGTATCAGAACTTTGAGTTTCAGCATTTACCTGATGGGTTGACCTTTCAACTTCTGTTTCTTTCTGAAAAACCAGAGTTTCAGCTTCAATAGTCACAGGTTCTGATGCATGAACCTGTATTGGCTCCTCTTCACTATTAGATTCATCCCTGAGAATCATCTTTCTTCTCTTTTTTGGAGGTTGAGGAACAGACTTTGCCCTTTTAGGCTTGGAAGATGAAGGTCTGATGGTATGTGCTGATGGTTGTTGTTGTAAGGATTGAGTTGATGGTTGGAAGTAAGTTCTGATTGTAGGTTGAGTTGGTTGAGGTTGAGAGGTGGTTGGTTGTGTAGTTGTTGGAGATACTGATGTAGGTTAAGTTGGTTGGACATCAGGATATAATGCAGTGTAGGTGACTGGATCAGAATTTACCAAAAATTGTTTGACTGAAAGTGGAATTTAGAGGGGTCTCAAAACATTTTCTTATTATCAGTAGATAATAAGTCAGTAAAGGCTCTCTTAGCAAGCTTAAATGGTTCAATTAACTCACTTGCTAATTGGGTTGCATCAGAGCAACATAAACTATAAATAAGCTGACAGAATCTAGCAAAGTAAACAGTATTTCTATCTTCTATCATCCTATCCCCAATAAAGCCTAAAATAGCACTTGTATAATCAAAATGAGTTTGATTAATGAGAGCATACCCGATTTGTTGACTGAGAATTGGGATTGCATCAAAATTAGAGCATTTGTTTGCAAAAGTCCTGGTGATGCAGTCAAAGAAGAAACTCCATTCCCTCCTTATGTTGGGTCTCTTCAACTGTCCCAGTTTTGCCAAAGTTTTCTCATAGCCTAGATTGGCCATTAGCTGTTGAAGAGCTGGCTCCTCAACTGTTGAATATGTGCAGTTTTCGGGTAGATGGAGTGCTTGTCGAACTGTGGCCAAAGTCACCACATGGGCATCCTCCCCTGTTGTGAAAATAAGACTAGTGGACCCTTTGCTCCACCATTATCATACATACCACTTCTCCAGAACTCCAACACTTGAGTTCCTGAGATAGATTGAGGTTGGGTCAAAGCATACCCAATCTCACTATTAGCAAGGAAATCCTGGATGAAATGAAGATCTGTTGGGGTTTCATCCTTGCCGAGAATAGCTAAGTAATTGTTAGGAACAAAATTAGCTCCATTAAAAAAAAATATCTTTTGGTGCCATTTCTGTTAAAAATCAAGTGAGAAAAAAAGTGTTTGCAAGGTGTTTGATAAAATGCCTAAATGAAAAAGAACTTCAGAGAATATTAGTGGGTGGGAGAAAATAAAAGAGATAAGAGAATGAGAGAAGTAGGTAAAAGATTGTAAAATCTTTTAACTTTCTTATTTATACAACCCACGTGAAGTATGGTAGACAGTTTACACTTGGCAATATGTGAACAGTCAATAGTTAAAGCAGGAATTAGTGGGCACGGGAAATAAGTAATAATTAATGTGTGCATGCTGTTTTTCAAGATAAACACGTTTACCACTAACACAAATGATTATGACTGTTTTTATCTCACATAATTATATTCTGATTAAATATGACCGTTCCAGTATTTACCACAAATAAGTTAAGTAAATAAATAATGCCATATAAGCATCAGAGTTTCCATCAGGATTTACATCAGAACTTGACTAACATCAGAATTTAACGGTCATCAGAACATGGCTTCTTAACTCAAAAAGTGAATATTTGTATCTGTGATTCTTCATATAAATACTGACTTGTTTTTTCAGAGTTTAATCATCAGAACTTCCATCAGAACTTGTCCTCAGAATTTATGCACATGACACTTGACTGTTTGTCAAAAATAACTTAATCACCATAGTAATTTTCATCATTCATATGGAGTGAGAGTGTGTGCATTTAGCAGAATACCAGATAAATATTAAAGTATGATAAACTTCAGTACATCTTAGAAATAAGGCATAACTAAGAAAAATGCTTAATATCTGTCATTAATTTTGAAGTCTACTATACGATAAATTTGTGCATGAGTCCACCTCAACTGTTTGTGCTCATTTTATGCATCTTTTAGAATTCTTTTTCAAAGTGGCTCCTCAGTGTAAATGAGTCACAATTGCTTATCAGAATTTATGCTATTATCAGAGTATTTCTCCAGTAATCAGAGAATGTGAAAAGTCACCAAAAAAAAATTATTTGTTTTTCTAATGCATATAACTTAATACCAGCAATGCAATTGGGTCTTCCCTTCCACATATTTACTCTAGATCTCAAAGGAGTACCTGACTTTAATTTTCTTTTCTCTTCTTTTCTCCAGATAAGTGAGGCTTATCAGCATTTAGTTCATCCTTAAGATTTACTGACATCAGAATTTGACAGATAAGAAGCAAGAATCTAGTTTGTGACTTAGTAATAAGATACACAAAGTAAATTTGACTAAGCTCAATATCATAATTTGCTTGTGTTAATGAATTTCCACATAAACAACTAATTCAAACATAGGATTTCTAGTATGTTAAAGACTACTAGGTCAGTATTTAGCACAGTAATCCTCATTGGATTGAATAGTCATAGAACATTCAAAACACTATCAGAGTTTATAGAATCACATCAGATAACAATAAGTATTTAATATATTAACAGTTTAAGCACAGATTACATGAAGATAAGACAATCTATAAACACTGATCATAAAGTCTGATGCATGAGAACAAAAACTAAGCAGATTTAGAGAAAGAACCTGAAACCATTCCAAGTTCATTTACCAGTATTGTAAAAGTAGCTTCACATAGTGGTTTTGTCAAGATATCTGCTAGTTGTTGATCTGTTGGAACAAAATGCAATTCCATTGTACCTTCCATCACATGTTCCCTTATGAAATGGTACCTAATGCTGATGTGCTTTGTCATTGAGTGTTGAACTGGATTACCTGTCATAGCAATAGCACTTTGATTATCACAGTAAGTACGTATTTTAGAAAATTCTAACCCATAATCCAGTAATTGATTCTTCATCCAAAGAATCTATGCACAACAGCTTCCTGCAACAATATATTCTGCTTCTGCAGTTGATGTGGAAATTGATTTATGTTTCTTGCTAAACCAAGAAACTAATATGCCTCCAAGAAATTGGCAGCTTCCACTAGTGCTTTTCCTGTCTATTTTGCATCCTGCAAAATCTGCATCTGAGTAACCTATTAACTTAAAATCTGATTCTCTAGGATATCACAATCCTAGATCAGCTGTACCCTTGAGGTACTTGAAAATTCTTTTCATAGCTATTAGATGAGGTTCTCTTGGATCAGCCTGAAATCTTGCACAAAGACAGGTAGCATATATGATATCAGGTCTACTTGCAGTTAAATAGAGTAAAGAGCCAATCATACCTCTGTAGTTAGTAATATCTACTGATGAGCCAGTATCTTTATCTAACTTGGTTGCAGTGGCCATGGGAGTGGATGCAGTTGAACTGTCTTGCATTCCAAATTTCTTGAGTAAATTTCTGGTGTACTTGGATTGACAGATAAAAGTACCTTCTCCATTTTGCTTGACTTGAAGTCCTAGAAAATAACTAAGTTCTCCCATCATACTCATTTGATATCTTGACTGCATTAGCTTTGCAAACCTTTCACAGAGTTTGGCATTTGTAGAACCAAATATGATATCATCAACATATATCTGTACCAAAAGTAAGTCCTTTCCATGGTTGAGGTAGAACAGTGTTTTATCAATTGTACCTCTGTGAAATCCACTTTCTCAGAAGGAATTGAGCTAAAGTCTCATACCATGCTCTTGGAGCTTGCTTAAGGCCATAAAGTGCTTTGTCAAGCCTGTAGACATGATTTGGAAATTTTGAATCTACAAAGCCTGGAGGTTGTTCAACATAAACCTCTTCTTCCAATTCTCCATAGAGAAAAGCACTTTTCACATCCATTTGAAAGACTTTAAACTTTTTGTGAGCAGCATAAGCCAAAAAGATTCTTATGGCTTCCAATCTAGCAACTGGTACAAAAGTTTCATCATAATCAATACCCCCTGTTGAGAGTAGCCTTTAGCAACCAGCCTTGCTTTGTTCCTTGTAATTATGTCATCACTGTCAGTTTTGTTTCTGAACACCCACTTTGTGCCAACAACTGATCTGTTCTTTGGTCTTGGCACTAGGGTCCAGACTTTATTTCTTTCAAATTCATTTAACTCTTCCTGCATTGCTTGCACCCAATCAACATCTTGAAGAGCTTCTTCCACTTTCTTTGGTTCAGTCTGAGATAGAAAAGAGTGATAGAGACATTCATTTGATGTTGCTATTCTAGTTCTGACACCTGCTTCAGGACCTCCAATTATTAAGTCAGGTGTATATGCTTTAGTCCACTTCCTTGCAGATTGGAGTTGTTCTCTAGAACTGGATCCTCCCCCATGATCCATGCTATCTCCATCAGCATTTTCTGATGCTACCCCTGTAGTTATGCTCTCTAGACTTTAGAATTTAAGTTGGATCCATCAGGATTTGAAGTATCAGAGTTTCCAGAATTATCAGAACTTGGCTCATCAGAACTTAATGAATCAGAACTTGAAGATCCAATGACAGGTTCTGATGCTTCTTGAGAGTCTTGAGTTGTGGTAGGATCTTCAGATTGCTCCCTCTGGAAAGGTGCATTTTTCCTTGGAGTAGTTACCACAGTTTCAATGACATCAAAATTTAACCCGTCAGAACTTATAGGATCAGGATTTAAGCCACCAGAATTTGTAGAATCAGAACTTAAATCTTTATTTTCAAATCTCAGCCGATCATGATCATTGAAATCTTCAAGTCCAGTCATCTTCTTATCATCAAAAGATACATTGATAGATTCCATGACAACCCTTATTCTTAAATTGTAGACTCTGAAGGCTTTTGTGGAAAGTGGATATCCAACAAAAATTCCTTCATCGGCTTTTAGATCAAATTTTGACAGCTGTTCAGGATGAGTCTAAAGAAAAAAACACTTACATCCAAATACATGAAAGTATTTCAGATTTGGCTTCTTTTTCTTCACCATCTCATATGGTGTTTTTCCATGCTTGTTGATCAGAGTTGAATTCTGAGTGAAACAAGCAGTCTGCACAGCTTCAGCCCAAAAGTAGGTTGGTAGCTTTGCTTTATCAAGCATAGTTCGTGCAGCTTCAATGAGAGTCATCTTCTTTCTTTCTACAACTTCATTTTGCTGTGGAGTTCCAGGTGCAGAAAATTACTGTTTGATTTCATGCTCTTTGCAGAACTCTTTCATGATTGAATTCTTGAACTCAGTGCCATTATCACTTCTTATTATTTTAACAGAATCTTTGACCAATTTATCCAGCTGTCTAACATGATCAGTTAGAGTAGATGCAGTTTCATTCTTCTTGTGAAAGAAATACACCCAAGTGTACCTTGTGAACTCATCCACTATAACCATAGCATATTTCTTCTTTGCAATAGACAAGACATTGACTGAACCAAATAGATCAATATGCAGTAGGTGATAAGGCTCAAGAATTGAAGATTCAGTTTTGCTCTTGAATGAAGATTTTCTTTGTTTTGCCTTTTGACATGAATCACAAAGGCCATCAGGAGCGAATACTGAGTTTGGCAGTCCTCCCACAAGATCTTTCTTTACTAGCTCATTTATGTTGTTGAAGTTTAAACTACATTTCTATCCTCTGTTATCCTATCCCCAAACTCTTCTCATACCCCAAACTCCATTCCTTTCTGATATGTGCTCGTTTCAACTGTCCAAGCTTGGCCAAACTCTTCTCATACCCCAAATTGGCCATGAGCTGCTGTAGAACTGATTCCTCCGGTGTTAAGAAAATGCAGCCTTCTGGTAAGTGTAGAGCTTTACGAACTGCTCCAGGAGTTACCACATGCTCAACATCATTGACTTCGAAAATAATACTTGGAGTACCAGTAGCACCACCATTGTCAAAATGCCCAGTCCGCCAAAACGTCAGAACTTGTTGGCTGGAAATGACTTGAGGCTGGGTCAATGCATACCCAATTTCACTGTGTGCTAGAAGATCTTGCACATAGTGTAACTCAGATGGAGCTTCATCATGATTTAAGATTGCAGCATAGTTATTGGGAACGAACTTGGCTCCATCTATGATCAAATCCTTAGGTGCCATGGGAAAAATTGAGAATTAAGGTTGCCTGTAAGGTGTTTGATAAAATGTCTGTACGAAAAACAACGTCAGGAGATGAGAGAGAATAGAAGTAAAGAAAGATAAAGTGTGAAAGTAAATAAAAGATTTTACAATCTTCTCTCTCTTTTACTTATACATGGTAGAAAAAGTAACCGTTGGACACCTGTCAGACATGCAGCAGTAAGGAATAATTAATGGGCACGGGAAAACAGTAATCATTATTTATCACATATAGTTGATCAAGGAAAAAACCGTTCCACTTACCAAGTAATCCCATTAATCAAGGTAATTCAGTTTTAATTTAAAATTTAAACTGTTTCCACTTATTAAATCATTTTTACTACGAAACCAATATTCTGTAAAAATACATCAGATGAGAGAATGACCAAAAAATAAATCATGGTATCAGGTACTGCCACGTCAGAATCAGAAATTGATTTTTATCAGTAATAAAATGGTCATCAGAATATGGATAAATCAGGATTTAAAAATGTATCAGAATTTCAAACAACTCAGAGACAACATCTTGCAAAAATAGAAAAATTCCATTAATATATTAAGAGAATACATTCATGAAATTGAAATTACAGCACAAGATTACAAGAGTGTCCTAAGCTATAAAGCCTATTTCTTCTTCCTACTCTCTACAAACAGAACAGCGAGATGAATGATTCGCTCTTGCTGTCGAAGAGCTTCCAGCCGTGCTTCTTCCAATCGCTCAACATGGCGATGGTAATCCATATAAAAGAACAAGGGGTCTGTCAGAACCTCTTAGGGAACAGAGTCCCAAACATTATCAGGAATAGCAGTAACATGCCATTCCTGCTTCCACTCTGGACAGCTCATGGTGAGAGAGAAGGTATCATAGTTTAGAGCTAAGTTGTAGTTCACCATGATTGTGATGAGAGAGAAATAGATGAGAGTGAGAGCTTGAGAGCTTGAGAGTTTGAGAGAAAATGAGAGATGTACTGACTGGAGTGAAGTGTTGGTTTTTATAGGCAATGGAATGCCAGGAGACGCAAGGAAAATTTAATGCTGACAGGTAGAAATAATTCTACCTCGTCTCCTTAGACTGAGGAGAATAAAAACAGCCATTGGAAGTGTAAAACAGGGTTTAATGCGCACAAGAAATAAGTAAATATTACTGTGCATGGACATGTACCACTAACCCTAATTGTATAGAGTGTTAATATTCCACCCAAACATATTCTGATTAAAATAAGACTGTTTCAGATTTTAACCACAAATAAGTCAAGTAAAGAATCAGAATTTAATATCAACACTTAGACTTATATCAGAACTTAACAGTCATCAGAACATGATTTCTTAACTCAAAAAGTGAATGCCTATCTTTGTAATCTTCACACAAATTCTGATTTCGGTTTTTCAGAACTTAATCATCAGAACTTTCATCAGAACCTGTCCTCAGAATTTATGCAATCTGACACATAAACTGTTCATCTAAAACAACATTGATCACCACAGTAATTTTCATCATTCATATGGAGTGTAAGTATGTGCATTAAGCTAAATATCAGACAAAGAGTAAAGTCTGATTCACTTCAGTACATCTTAGAAATAAGGCATAACTAAGAACTTTACTTAAAACCTGTCATTATTATAAAGCCTACTATTGAATGAGTTCATGCATGAGTCCACCTCAACTGTTTTGTGCTTATTTTATGCATCTTTTGAAATTCCATTTTACAGTGGCTTCTCAGTGTAAGTGAGTCACGACTGCTTATCAGAATTTATGCTATTATCAGAGTATTTCTCCAGTAATCATAGAGTGTAAAAAGTCACCAAGAAAAATAATTATTTGCTTTTCTGATGTATATTACTTAATACCAGCAATGCACTTGGGTCATCCCTTCCACATTTTTACTCTAGATCTCAAAGGAGTACCTGATTTTTATTCCTTGTTCTTTTCCTTTTTCTTTTGATAAATGAGGTTTATCAGCACTTAGTACATTCAGCAGAATTACTAACATCAGAACTTAACAGATGAGAAGCATTATTCTAGTTTTGGACTTAGTAATAAGATAGACAAAGTAAACTTAACTAAGCTCAATATCAGAATTTGCTTGTGTCAATAGATTTCCACATAAATAATTACTTCTAACATGGAATCTCTAGTATATTAAAGACTACTAGGTCAGCATCTAGCACAGTTATCCTCATAGGATTGAATAGTCACAGAAATATTCATATCACTATCAGAGTTTAGAAATTCACATCAGACAACAATCAGTACTTAAACAATTTTCAATTAAGCACAGAATACACAAAGAGAGTAATATTTGTAAATACTGATCATAAAGTTTGATGCATTAGAATAAAAGCTAAGCAGATTTAGAGAAAGAACCTGGAACCATTTCAAGTTCATTTACCAATCTTGTAAAAGTAGCTTCACACAGTGGTTTTGTGAAGATATCTGCTAGTTGTTGATCTGTTGGAATAAACTGCAATTCCACTGTACCTTCATCCACATGTTCCCTTATGAAGTGGTACCTAATGCCGATGTGCTTTGTCATTGAGTGTTGAACTGAATTACCTGTCATAGCAATAGCACTTTGATTATCACAATAAATAGATATTTTAAAATATGTTAACCCATAATCCAGTAACTGATTCTTCATCCAGAGAATCTGTGCATAATAGCTTCCTGCAGCAATGTACTCTGCTTCTGCAGTTGATGTGGAAATTGACTTTTGTTTCTTGCTAAACCAAGAAACCAGTCTGCCTCCAAGAAATTGGCAGCTTCCACTTGTGCTTTTCCTGTCAATTTTGCAACCTGCAAAATCTGCATCTGAGTAACCTATTAGTTTAAAATCTGATTCTCTAGGATACCACAATCCCAGATCAGCTGTTCCCTTAAGATACTTGAAGATTCTTTTCACAGCTGTTAAGTGAGGTTCTCTTGGATCTGCTTGAAATCTTGCACAAAGACAGGTATCATACATGATATCAGGTCTACTAGCAGTTAGATAGAGTATAGAGCCAATCATACCTCTGTAATCAGTAATATCTACTGATTTACCAGTATCCTTATCCAGTTTTGTTGCAGTGGCCATGGGAGTGGATGCACTTGAACAATCTTGCATTCCAAATTTCTTCAGCAAATTTCTGGTGTACTTGGTTTGACAAATAAAAGTGCCTTCTTCATTCTGCTTGACTTGAAGGCCCAGAAAATAGCTAAGTTCCCCCATCATACTCATTTGATATCTTGACTGCATTAGCTTTGCAAAGTCTGTCATTTGTAGAACCAAAGATGATATCATCAACATATATCTGAACCAGAAGTAAGTCATTTCCATGATTGAGGTAGAACAGTGTTTTGTCTATAGTTCCTATGTTAAATCCACTTTTCAGAAGAAACTGAGCTAAAGTCTCATACCATGCTCTTGGAGCTTGCTTAAGGCTATAAAGTGCTTTATCAAGCCTATAGACATGATTTGGATATTTGGGATCTACAAAGCCTGGAGGTTGTTCAACATATACTTCCTCTTCCAATTCTCCATTGAAAAAAGCACTTTTCACATCCATTTGAAAGGCATTAAACTTTTTGTGAGCAGCATAAGCCAAAAATATCCTTATGGCTTCCAATCTAGCAACTGGTGCAAATGTTTCATCATAATCAATTCCCTCCTGTTGAGAATATCCTTTTGCAACCAACCTTGCCTTATTCCTTGTAATTATGCCATCACTATCAGTTTTGTTTCTGAATACCTACTTTGTACTAACAACAGATCTGTTCTTTGGTCTTGGCAGTAGGGTCCAGACTTTGTTTCTTTCAAATTCATTTAACTCTTCCTGCATTGCTTGCACCCAATCAGCATCTTGAAGAGCTTCTTCCACTTTCTTTGGTTCAGTCTGAGAAAGAAAAGAATTATAAAGACATTCACTTGAAGTAGCTGTTCTAGTTCTGACACCTGCATCAGGATTTCCAATTATTAAGTCAGGTGTATGTGATTTAGTCCACTTCCTTGCAGATGGAAGGTTTTCTCTAGAACTGGATGCTCCCCCATGATCCATGCTATCTTCATCAACATTTTCTGATGCTCCCCCTGAAACTATGCTCTCTGAGTTAGATTCTTCAGAATTTAAATTTTCAGAACTATTAGTACTTGGCTTATCAGAACTTGACGAATCAGAACTTGAAGAGCCAATTGTATGTTCTAATGCTTCTTGAGATTTGATTGTATCTTCAGTATGCTCCCCCTGCACAGGTGCATCTTCCTTTGGCGTAGTCACTATAGTTTCAATAACATCAGAGTTTAATCCATCAGAGTTTGCAGTATCAGGATTTAGACTGTCAGGATTTTCAGTATCAGAATTTAAGTCTTCATTTTCGAATCTCAGCTGATCATGATCATTGAAATCTTCAAGTCCAGTAATCTTCTTATCATCAAAGGAGACATTGATAGATTCCATGACAACCCTTGTTCTTAAATTGTAGACTCTGAAGGCTTTTGTGGAAAGTGGATATCCAATAAAAATTCTTTCATCAGCTTTTAAGTCAAATTTGGATAGCTGTTCAGGATGAGTCTTAAGAACAAAACACTTGCATCCAAATACGTGAAAATACTTCAGATTTGGCTTCTTTTTCTTCACCATCTCATATGGTGTCTTTCCATGCTTGTTAATGAGTGTTGCATTCTGAGTAAAATAAGCAGTCTGCACAGCTTCAGCCCAGAAATAGGTTGGTAGCTATGCTTCATCAAGCATAGTTCGTGCAGCTTCAATGAGAATTCTATTCTTTCTTTCAACAACTCCATTTTGCTGTGGAGTTCCAGGAGCAGAAAATTCCTGCTTGATTCCATGGTTTTTGTAGAACTCTTCCATGATCAAATTCTTGAACTCAGTGCCATTATCACTTCTTATTATCTTTACAGAATCTTTGACCAATTTATCCAGTTGCTTGACATGATCAATCAAGATAGATGCAGTTTCATTTTTTGTGTGCAAGTAATACACCCATGTGTATCACCATAACTCATCCACTATGACCATAGCATATTTCTTCTTTGTAATAGACATGACATTTACAGGACCAAATAGATCAACATGTAGTAGGTGATAAGGCTCAAGAATTGATGATTCAGTCTTGCTCTTGAATGAAGATTTCCTTTGTTTAGCCTTCTAACAAGAATCATAAAGGCCATCAGGAGCAAATACTGACTTTGGCAGTCCTTTCACAAGATCTTTCCTGACTAATTCTTTTATATTGTTGAAATTTAAATGAGAGAGTTTCTTGTGCCAGTTCCAGCTTTCTTCAATTGATGCTCTACTAATCAGACAGACTGCAGAACCATCAGTACTTGTTGAAAACTTGGCTTCATAAATGTTACCACGCCTGTATCCTTTCAGAACAACTTTTCCTGTAGATTTACTTACAACTTCACAGTGTTCTTCAAAGAAATCAACATGATAACCTCTGTCACAGATTTGACTAACACTCAGCAGATTGTGTTTAAGTCCTGAGACTAGAGCTACTTCTTTAATGATGACATTCCCAAGATTGATATTTCCATATCCCAATGTTTTTATAATGTTGCCATCTCCATAAGAAACACTTGGGTCAGCCTTCTCCACAAAGTCTGATAGCAGGGCTTTATTTCCAATTATATGTCCTGAACATCCACTGTCCAGAACTAGGATATTTTTCCTGTTGCCCTGCAATCACAAAGACCACTAATGATTAGTTTTAAGGACCCAGACTTGCTTGGATCCTTTGGCCTTATTAAGTTTGTTAACATTTGCAGCAGATTTAGCATTAGAGTTTATGTTAACATTTTTCTTATCAGAATTTACACTATCAGACTTTGAATCAGAACTCACACCAGAAGGAACAATGCTAACTTTCTTTAAAGAAGGTTTTATTTGATAATAATCATTGTACAGACTATGATATTCCTTACAAGTATAAATGGAATGCCATAAACTACCACAATAAAAATAAGGATTTTGTGGCTTATATCTAACAGACTGACTCTTAACTCCCGACTTTGAAGGTAAGGAGTTTATATTCTTATTCTTCCTGCAAAAAAAGCCAGATGGTTAGAACTTCCACAGTTATGACACATTTTTCTAGGAGCATCAGGAACAGGCTTATAATCATTGATTTTATTCACATCTTCCTTTCCATTCCTATTTTTCTTAGGTGATTTTACCTTGTTTGCATTCTTAACTTCTTTCAGCTTATGCTTAAGCTGCTTCTTTGTCATTAAGCCTACGTTTACTTCAATTGTCTTTTCCTGTTTTAGTTTGTCAGAAGTTAATTCCTTTTAACTTCTGATTTCTCAGTATCAGACTTTACAGCTACAAACTTAACAGGTTTTAACTTTGATTTTTGTTTAACAATTATAGGCTTAATTTCTACAGTTCCTTTATCATTCTTATCATCTCCATAACCTAAGCCCTCTTTCCAGTTTCCACTACTTAATAAATTCTTAGTTGTTCTGCCAGAGTTAGTCCAAGTCCTGATAATCTCTCTTTCCTTTTCTAACTCAGCTTTTAGAGATTTTTTCATTTTAAGTACTTCATCCCTAACATAGAAAGCATCATCTCTATCTTTCTGAGTTTGATGGAACATGACTAACTCTTTTTCTAAATAATCATTCCTCTTTTTACAAGCAAGATTTTCAGAAGTTAATCTTTCACATGTTAAAGTTTGGTCTCTATAGTTAATGAACATGATTTTAAGATATCTTCTCAACTCATTAATATCATTAGTATGAAAGGCATAAGTAGTTTGAGATACCTTTAACTCAGCAGCTTCAGTACTGCTTTCAGCATTTGCCATATCAGCATTTGCCATCAAGGCATAGTTCTCCTCACTTTCAGAATCTGAGGTGTCTTTCCAGCTTTTCTTCTTTGTGACAAGAGCCTTGCCTTTGTCACTCTTCATTTTCTTGCAATCAGGAGATATGTGGCCTTTCTCACCACAGTTGTAGCATTTGACATTTGTGTAATCTCCTCTATCAGACTTTCCTCCTCTGCCTTAAGATTTCCTGAAATTCTTCTTATCAGAACTTGCACCTTTCCTGGAAAACTTCTTTCCCTTCCTGAACTTCCTGTATGCAATCTTTGTGTTTCCTTTAACCATAAGAGCACACGGCTTCATCATCTCTTCATCAGCATCCGTCTCAGGCAAGCTTTCAGTTTCTGAATCATCATCACTATCAGAACTTGATGACTCAGTATCAGACTTTGTGAAGAGAGCTTTACCCTTGTCTTTTCTTGAGGTAGCTGTCTTGGGAGATTCTTCTTCAGCCTTAAGAGCAATTATTCTTGACTTGCCTCCTTTCCTCTTGCTTCTTTGTTCCATCTCAAGTTCATGAGTCTTGAGCATTCCATAGATTTCATCAAGAGTTGTTTCATCAAGATTATAGTTGTCCCTTATAGTTGTTGCCTTCAAATCCCAGCTTTCAGGAAGAGCTAACAGGAATTTAAGGTTTGAATCTTCAAGATCATACTCCTTATCAATCAGTGACAAATCATTCAAGAGTTTGACAAATCTATCATATAAATCAGTCAATGACTCATTAGCCTTGACACCTTGTTTCCAAGGCATCCCATATCTCCTTTGCAGTCTTGCAGTTAATTACCCTATTTGACATTACATTATCAATGGCACTATGCAGTAAGTGTCGTACCTTAGCATCCTTAGCAATTGATGCGATATCTTCAGCAATGTAGTCACTCTTCTCCTTTGGTACAGACTTTGCTGCTTCACCTGGAACTGCAACAGCGAGTTTTGTTGGATTGTGAGGTCCTTCCTTGATTCTATCAAGATCATCTGGATCTGTAGCTTCCAGAAACATAGTCATCCTCACCTTCCATATGGGATATTCAGATGGTTTCAATATGGGAACTCTAATAGCCTCATATCGGCTATGGATTTGTGTCTTTGGAAGTTCTTCAGTTTTGGTGGGCTTAGTTGGAGTTTCTACTTCAGACATGATTGTTTTTAGATCTTAAATTGTTTGTGTGTTAAAAGATAGGCTCTGATACCACTTGTTAGGTCACACACACTGTAGAGGGGGGTGAATACAGTGTATAGCACAATTAAATCGAATTCTAATAACACAAGTAACAGAAAACAGACTTTATTCAAAGCAATAAACTCTGTTACAATACGGAACTGTTCTCTCTCAGTGATGAACAAATATCACGAGAGCTGTTAGGGTTACAATGAATAATATACTCGATAACGATAACACGTATAGTGTAAACCCTATATCTGTGTTTATATACTACACAGTTACAAGATAATCATTAATTGATATGGAATATAATTCTGCTTCCTAAAATATATCAATCAGATATCTTTTCTTCCAAGTATTCTATTCTTCGTAGAATTCCTTTTTCATGCATATCTTTTCTTACGTTTATCTTGATCTTCTTTTCCTTTCAATCAGCCGCCTTCCTTATCTAAACGTTTCCTTTAAGTCCTGATATTATCTTCTGATAAATATCTCCTGAACCTTAAGTACTGATAACTTAAGTTCTGACTTCAGTATAAGTGTTGATTTCAGTTAAGTACTGATTTGTCCTGTTTAAGTAAGATCTGAAAACTAAACATAAATCATATTAGTCATGACATTATCAAATATATCTAACAACTTTAATCTCCTCTGTCAGTTAATCTTTGCCATTGATCTTGCACATCTCTCAAGCTGTTTTTTGTAGACTTGTCAATCCAGCTGTATGAATTGTTTGTTGATTTGCAACCTTGGATACTAAACTGTTCTGCAATTCTGTACTTAGAGAAATTTCTTCACTTCGAGATCTCCAATTAAGCTGTAGAGAACTCGACATCTCGATAGGCATGTTGGCTTGTCGATATCTCTGAAACTTCATTGTTAACTTGACTTATCGACAACTCTGAGTTCTCTAGTGAATTTTGGTTTATCGATAACTCAGAGTTCTCTAATGGACTTTGGCTTATCGATAACTCAGAGTTCTCTAATGAATGTATACTTGTCGATATATCTGAGTTCTCGACAGACAGTTCCTGAGTTCTCTACACTTGGTGGATGTTGCTTATCCGTCGGGTAGACATTGCTCATCCATCGAGTAGATATTGCTCATCCGTCGGGTAGATGTTATTCATCCGTCGGTACTCTCTGGAGTTTAAATGACTTCTCGATAGGTCATTCTGGAGTTCTTGAATGATTTCTCTATAACACTAATTCTGTGACTTGTAGAGATCTTGACTTAAAATGTTTTACACCAAACAGATTTATTCAACTCCAAGCTTCTTTATAATTCTTCTGAGGCATGATCTTCTTGATCTTCTTCCAGATAGAATTCTTAGGCTTGACACTATTTAGAGAAAAATGCTCCAGTCTGCTCCATTTACATTTTACAGACATTAAGTGTTACAAGTATGAATTACAGATTAAGGTTAAAATACAACTAATCTTAGGGTTGTCAGTATGACTTAGTCTTGTTATAATACAGGCATGTCTTGCACAACAATCTCCCCCAATTTGTGAGAAGATTGCTTATCACAAATTCATTCCTGTTAACAAGACTAACCCCAAGTTAAAGAATGAAAATAAAATGATACAAAAGCTGATACAACACTTGTACAATGAATATTTGATAGTTTATAATAATAAAGTAAAGACTGAGCTATCTGCTTCTTTCTGAATTATGTTCTTAATTTGCACAAGTATTTCCAATTCTTCTAGGATGGGGGTGTTAGTTAGAGCCTCTATTAGTTTCAGCAAATTTGGCTTAGGATATCTAGTTAACATCCCTATCCTGTAACTTGACAAAGAGCCAGCTTTTATATTTAGAAATCTTCCATCCTTTGATATTCTGCTCTTGCCTGCTGCCTTCAACTCTTCTGATCTTCTGATATACTCATCAATGTCATGCTCATACTTTCTCCTCCTTTCAGCTAGCAACTCTTTATGCTTATCTCTCATCTCCTCTCTGTTAACCACAAACACTGCCAATACTGTTCTCCATGCCTTAGTGGCTGAATCTTTACCATTCATCAAGCTTATCACCCTTTTCAGTTCAACAATTGAGAGATAATCCTTTAGTCTATCTCCAAGCTTTTCAAAGGACCCATCACTGTAATAGATTCTGACTTCTCTAATGTTAACAACCCAAATTCTGACAATTCTTTCAGCTAGCTGTTGGAAGTAGTCTTCATCTGAATCAACAATATTTAGAGTTTTGAAATCATCTTGATTATATCTGTTCTAGATGGCCTTTTTACCAAATCCATGATCATTGAGAAATTTAGCTGTCAGTTGTCTTCTTTGTCTTCTGATTCTTCTCTTGACCTTGGCTTCTTTTGGACCTATTCCAACTGTTTTGAAGTGTGTTTTATGGGGTGGCTTGAATGAAGGTATAGTTTTGAGTCTTTTCAGAGAAGTATGGCTATGAGTGATTTGTGTTTTGAGGAGAGAGTTTGTTGTGAGCTTATAGAAATATTTAGGCTTAGAGGTTTGAGGTTGAGCAGTTTTTGATGAGATTGAGTGTGAAGGTTTAGCAGTTGGTATTTGGATATTTAGGGTTTTGAGAGATTGTGAGGTATCATTCTTTTGTCTTTACCTCCTTCCATCCCTCCTTTGATTCTCAGATCCACTTTTCTTCTCCTTCTCTTTCTCACTATCACTTTTTCCACCAATTGCCTTTCTAGATTGACTTGAGTTTGAGCCAGAAGGATTTTGACCATCTTTTTTCTGCTCATCATCACCCAAGTCATATGTGTTGATTTTAGTTTTAGGCAAATTAGCTTCAGAGTTATCAATGTATCTCCTCAGAATCTTGATCATAGCTTCATCTTCACTAGTCTTCAATTTCTTACTTTTCAGCCCAGACTCAAGCACCATTATCAGTCTTCTGTTGGCCATGATACAATTTTTAGGTACATGGAAATGTTTCAGTTGCTTGGTTGTAGAGCAGATATAGTGCACCCCGTTGCTTGGATGTAGATAAACTTCTGGGAATGCAGCTTCTTGAGCCTTCTTCAACTCTGCTAGTAGCATTTTCTCTTCATTGTTGATTATTCTAACTTTGTTAATCAGAATGTCTATTTCAGATGCTCTTCTAGAAATCAGATAATTGAAGTTAACTTGTATACATCTGTCTACACCAGAATCATTAAGATTGATCACTATCCTTTTCTCCAAAAACTGGTCCTTGACTGGGATTTGTAGCACCCTGATATAATTGATAGCCTTTTCCAAGGTCTTTCTGTAAGTGAAGAAATTGTTGTTGAGAGAGTTCTTTAACCGAGTGAGCAAATTAATAAACTCTTGTGTCATTCCTGGACCTTGAGCAACCATAAGGAGCCTCTCTTGTTCTAGACCTTGTTCTTGACTGTTGAGTGTTAATTGTGCTAGCCTTGCATCTATCTCCCCCTTAGTCTTGGTGACAGGCATGAGTAGGGGAGTAGGAATTTCAGGTCTTACAGCTTCAGGCAATGCTGGTAGTGGTATATTGAGTTTTCCTATAATGGCTCCCAAAGCAACTATATTCTGCATTTGTAAATGCTTATGGGACTCCACTAGGGCCTGAATATCATGATGTTGACTCTCAACCAGTGCAGTTAGAGCTCTGACTTGTGAAGATAAATCTGAGTTGGAAGCTTGAAGTGAGGAAACTTGATCTTGAATTTCTTGTATCTGAGGAGTAGAGGTTTTGGCTGAGAAGGACCCAAGGTGTTCATCAACAGCTTTTCTAACACCCTCCATGAGAAGAAATGAAGGCTCATACCTAGCAGTATGCATTTGATTTAGCTTGATCTTGGTATTATTTGAATTTGTCATATGAGCTTGAACTTGATCAAACAGGGACTTGAAAGAGCTCCTCATTTTTGACACTTCCTTCTCTATGGAGGCCAGATCCATTCTTGACATTTGCTCAGTGAAAGACTGGAATTGATTTTTGATGTCTTTTTGAGAAGGCACAATGTCATCCATCTGTTCCTTGATCAACCTCCTGACTTTATCTTCATGACCAGTCAATTTTACTTCAAGGGCCTTTCCAAAGAGATGGAAAGCCTTGAGTTGAGCTTTATGCACATCCATAATGGCATCATAGACTTCAGGAGGAGTGAGAGTTTTAGCATTGCTGCCCAAGATAGTTATGTATTCTCTCCTGAATCTAGCCAAAACTTCATCCATTTCTGCCACATGGTCACCAGACAACCAGGCATCTACATTTCCATCCTCTTCAGCCTCATCTACTATCTTCTCCTTCTGTTGTTCAACCTCTTTATTGAAGCATAGCAGTATAGCTTGATAGTCCTGGTTCCCCATGTCTGAAGTGAGCAATTGGTGAGAAAGATTGGCCAAGCCTGAGATTTGATCTACCAACATATCATCAACTGTAGAAGGCTGAGCTTCCATATCTTGTAGCCATTTTGCCATGACATGTGGTTGGTTGGGTTGAGATGTGGATGGCTGTTGAGAAATGTTCACAGTACCACCTGTGACTGAAGTCACAGTTTGACTCACGGATAGATCTGTGATTTTGACAGTTTGTTGTTCACCACATGTAGTAGGAACCTCCATTGGAATTGAAGAGGATTTGACTGGGTTACTGTCATGTACACCAGCCTCAAACCTTTGTGCACCTTGCAGAGCACTGTCACATAAATGTGATGAACTTGCCTCTCCTATAACAGGGTCATTGGCAATTGTACTCCTAGCTTCAACTGTGAAGGCAATTTCAGCTAGGGTTTTGAGGGGAGTTGTTCCTTCTTGAGGAACCTCCAATTGAATTGGAGAGGATTTAGAAAGCTCTCCCTCAAGAGTACTACCCTCAAACCTATTCATCTATGAAGATGATTGTGCACATGAAGGTGCAAGAGTGACCATGGGGTCTTCAGTAAAAATTGATGAAACCCCCATGTTTGTGATGGTGTCATCAAGGTCTACCCCAACTAGTAGCCTCTGACCATCTAGATGTTGGTTCTGGGTGGTGAGCACAGTTTCATGAACCATGTCACTTGAGTGTTGGTGCACTTGAGAATCAGATTCAAGTGCTTTATATGATGAAGAAATTTGGGAGATTAGAGAAGTTTGCTCAGTTGTGAGTGTTGGCAGCTCCCCCTGAATGGATGAGGGAGCTTCAAGTGATATGCCCTCACTGTGTGTGCCATCCTTATTTCTTCTACCATACACTCTAGGTGCAGGTTATGCTGACTCAGTACAAGATGCATTGGGGTGAGTGCTCTTTTCAATAGATACACCCTGTTGAGAGGATGCATCTAGTAACTGTTTACTCCCCATTTGTTCAACTGTGCCCTTTTGGGAGGACACAGATGTGTCTAGAGTGGTCAACTCTGGCAACTTACTCTTCTTTATTTTCTTGACCAAGGGTGACTCTTGTTCAGTTTGAAGTGTTTCACTCTCATTTACAACAACAAGGGTTGGTTCCTTTCTCTTCTTCTTACTCACTTCAGTCTTTTGAGAGACTAAAGTGGTTGGATTGCTAACATCTAGTGGTGTAATAGAAAGGGCTGCAGCCTTGGAAGGTCCCTGTTGGTGTGCCTGTGTTTGTGCTTCCACAGGCTCAGGAACCATAGCTGAACTGGAAAATTTAGGAGCCCTCATATCTGGCATAGGGTAAGGATAAGTCATGAATCTCTCTAACATAAATGGAGTGATTCTGAGACTTACACTCACCTTATTCTTTGAAGTAAGTGAGCCATATGATTTTGGACACTTGCTTGTAATTGCCAATTCTACTACTATCAATACCAGCTAACAAATATATGTTATTGACTTTATGAGTTAAAGTAGACATAATAAACCTTGGCAAAAAGATTTATTTACCTCTATTCTTCAAAGGCATAGTAAGCCTGGTAGCCAGCTCCTCCAGAATTAGACCTCCAACATTCAGATGCCTGTTGTGAGCTATTGAGAACACCAGCTTCTGTACCACACTTGAGATGTTGTCAAAGCCAGTTTTTCTGCAAGTGAAAGCCCTTACTACAGAATCAAACACAAAGGACCATTCCTTCCTAAGGTTTGTTCTGTTCAGGCTTGCCAAATTGATTGAGCCACTGTAGTTGATGAGGTCCATGAATTCACTCAGCTCATCTGCAGTTGGCATCTCTCCATAATTCTCAGTTGGCAATCCCAGGGCTGTATTCACATCAGCGGCTGAAAACTCAATTTCCTGGCCTCCAATTGTGCATGTGACCACCATAGAAGTGACATTCTTTAGAATAACTGTCCTAGTTATAGCTGATGTCCAAAATTCATGAAGAACGTCCAAATACAGCACAGGACTTGCAGTTAAAGCACCTGCAATGTAGGATTCAGAAAGAAACTTCACAAACCCCTTGAAACTATCAGGGGCTAGGTTAGCATCAAGAAAAGCAATAAAGTTAGTTCCCTTCTCTGGAATGATAGCTCTAACAATGTTTTGTTCCATTGAAGTGTTTAGAAGTAGTGGGTAAGAAAAAGTTTTGAGAAAAGAGCAAAAACGAGAGAGAAATCGCCTTTTGTCTGAAAGCTAGGTCACTTAAGATCTCGAGAAGGTGTAAGTACAGTGTGTGTATCGAGAAGTCTGGGTATTTATAGAAAAAGTAAAATACTTATCGAGAAGTCAAATAAACATTTGATATTAAACTTATCGAGAAGTAATTTTAAATATGAAAAAGGTACATTCGAGAAGTCAAGTGACTTATCGAGAACTCTGATAAATGCCCAGTTTGTCCAAAAAGGACTGAAATACTTCTAATTTATTTGAATTGAATCAAATTGAAATCAGAATAAATTTTCCAAAAGTATTTGTCTAAAATAATTCATTGAATTAAATTATTCTAGTTCTGAGTTATTGATAAATCTCAAAATATCCTTGTCGAGAACTCTGTGAATTAACACTATTAGAGAACTCTACATGGTCTTATCGATAAGTCATAATAGAGCTTATCGAAAAGTCATTCGAGAAGTCTGTAAATAGACTTATCGAGGACTCACTCGAGAACTCTAAAATGACTTGTCGATAAGTCATTTTGATTTATCGAGAACTCAGTTCTCTATACCTTTGAGTACTGTTTTTCTGCCTAGTGTTAATTTTACACATTTAAGATGTAAATTAACAGCTAAGCAGTTTACTTAGAATTTTGAAATATTCTAAGTTAATTTTTTTTTGAGTTTATAAAGAAAAATAAATATACAGAGATTCTGAAATATTTATAATTCATATTTCAGTTAATTTCCAATTAAATCAAACTGGGTTGATTTATTAGAAATTAATCTGCAGCAAAATATTAGCCGAGTTCTTGCCTTAGGATGAAGAATTGAGCATTCCAATTTCACTCACAAGTCTAGTGAAGGTTGCTTCATCCAAAGGTTTAGTAAAAATGTCAGCTAATTGTTTCTCTGTTGGAACAAAAATGAGCTCAATGGTACCATTTGCAGCATGTTTCCTGATAAAATGGTACCTAACATCAATGTGCTTTGTTCTAGAATGATTAACTGGATTAGGTACTATAGATATGGCACTAGTATTGTCACACATAATAGGAATTTTGTGTAACACTAGACCATAGTCCATTAGCTGATTTCTAATCCAAAGCACCTAAGCACAACAACTTCCAGCAGCTATATATTCAGCCTCAGCTGTGGAAGTTAACACAGATTGTTGTTTCATACTATACCAGGACACAAGTCTTTGACCAAGAAATTGGCAGCTTCCACTAGTACTTTTCCTATCAAACCTGCATCCAGCAAAATCTGCATATGTGTATCCAACAGCTTCAAAACCAGTTCCCTTAGGATACCATAATCCCAAGTTTGGAGTTCCCTTTAAGTATCTGAAAATCCTTTTGACAGCCATCAAATGTGATTCCTTTGGATTGGCTTGAAATCCAGCACATAGACAAGTAGCAAACATGATGTCTGGTCTACTAGCAGTCAAATACAGTAATGATCCAATCATCCCTCTATAGCTTGAAATATCCACACTCTTGCCTTCTTGTCTTCATCCAACTTGGTTGCAGTAGACATTGGTGTAGATGCTGGTGAGCTATCCACCATACCAAATTTCTTCAATAAGTCATTCATATATTTGGTTTGGCTGATGAAAATACCATCACTTCTTTGACTAACTTGAAGGCCAAGGAAGTAACTCAATTTTCCCATCATGCTCATTTCATACTCACTCTGCATTAGCCTAGAGAATCTTTGACAAAGCTTTTCATTTGTAGATCCAAAGATGATATCATCCACATAGATTTGAACTAGGATCATATCTTCACCATGCTTCTTGTAGAAGAGAGTCTTATTAATAGTCCCTCTGGTAAAACCATGTTTGAGTAGAAATTCTGACAGTGTGTCATACCAGGCTCTTAGTGCATGTTTCAATCCATATAGAGCCTTAAGTAATTTGTAGACAAAGTTAGGAAATTCTGGATCTTCAAAGCCAGGTGGCTGTTGCACATAAACTTCTTCTTCTAGTTCACCATTGAGAAAAGCACTCTTGACATCCATTTGATACACCTTGAAATTTGAGTGTGCAGCAAATGCCAGAAAAATTCTTATTGCTTCTAGTCTTGCAACAGGAGTAAAAGTCTCATCATAGTCAATTCCCTCTTCTTGTGAGTAGCCTTTAGCAACCATCCTTGCTTTGTTTCTGGTAACAATTCCATTTTCATCCATTTTGTTCTTGTACACCTACTTAGTTCTAATTATGCTTCTGTTCTTTGGTGCAGGGACTAATTTCCAAACTTTGTTTCTCTCAAACTGATCCAGCTCCTCCTGTATGGCACATATCCAGTCAGGATTCATTAGGGCTTCTTCAGTTTTCTTGGGCTCTACTTGAGATAGAAAACATGCATGTAGGCATTCATTAGCAGTTGCACTTCTAGTTCTCACACCAGCTGAGGGATCACCAATAATAGCTTCAACTGTATGACTCCTATCCCACTTTCTGGTATGTGTCTGTTGACTCGTGCCTTCATCATTTTCTTCAGTATTACCATGACTGTCATTTCCATTTTCTCCTTCTCCCCCTGAGTTTTTGCCATCAAATTCAGGTGTCTGACGAGAGCTTTCATTTCCATGATTTTGTTCAGAGGTTTCTTCATTTGTTTTTTATTGTGTCACAACTTCATCTTCCTCATCAGAATCACTATCAATGGTTAGATTTCCAAATGCAAGAGCTTCAGCATCATTTATATCAAGGCATTCCAAGCCTGGACACTTGTCATCATCAAAAGTCACATCTGTGTTTTCCATAATTTTCTTTTGATCAATCACATAAAATTTATAGGCTGTTCTTTCCAATGAATATCCCAGAAAAATTGCTTCAAAAACTTTAGAGTCAAATTTTCCCATATATTCAGAGTTGTCTTTTAGAATATAACACTTGCTTCCAAACACATGTAGATGTTTCACGGTAGGCTTCCTGTTAGACATGATTGAGTAGGGTGATTTGCCATGAACTTTGTTGATGAGATATCTGTTTTGAGTGTAGCATGCAGTATTAACATCCTCTTCCCAAAAACTAGTTGGCAACTGAGCATCTTGTAGCAAAGTTCTAGCAGCTTCAACTAATGTTCTATTTTTCCTCTCAACTACTCCATTCTGTTGAAGTGTTCTAGCTGCTAAAAATTCTTGAACAATGCCTTTGCTTTTGCAGAATTCACTTAATGTTGAGTTTCTGAATTCTGTTCCATTATCACTTCTCAATCTTTTCACACTAACCTTTCCTTCAGCTTGCTTCTCAATTTTCTTGATGTGCTCAATTATAATGTTTGGAGTTTTATCTTTAGAGTACATGAACTCAACCCAAGTGTATCTTGAAAAATCATCAACCATGACAAGGGCATATTTGTTCCTTGAAATGGATAAGACATTTACTGGCCCAAACAAGTCCATGTGAATAAGTTACAGAGGTGCACTTATGGAATTCACATATTTTGACTTGTGACTTGATCTTTTCATCTTTCTTTTCTGACAAGCTTCACAAACTTCCAGTTGAGTAAATTCCAGACCGGGCATGTCTCTCACAAGCTCCTTCTTGACTAAAGTGTTGATTGCTTTGAAATTCAAGTGAGATAGCTTTTTATGCCACAGTTTGCTTTGCTCTTCTGATGCCTTGGTGTAGAAACAACACACTCCTTCCTTATTTGTTGAGTCTAAGTCTGCAACAAACAAGCTTCCCTTTCTTACTCCCTTAAGAGCAATTTCACCGGTCTTTCTGCTAATAAAAGCACAATCTTCTTTGTTGAAAATAACTTGAAAACCTCTGTCTGCAAATTGACTAACACTTAGAAGATTTACTTATAATCCAGCAACTAGTGCTACATCTTCAATGACAATATTTCCAGAAACAATCTTCCATATCCCATTGTGAATCCTTTGTTGTTGTCTCCAAAGGTCACTAAAGGGCCAGTCATCTCCTCAAATTGTGATAGCAATGCCTTATTACCTGTCACATGCCTGGAACATCCACTATCAGTGATCCATATGACCTTCTTCCCTTTGCCCTGCACATAATGAGGATTAAGTGTATTTAGCTACCCAAGCTGTGTTGGGCACTTTCTTCTTATTAACTGATTTTGCAGAAGTAGAATGAGAATTTTGAGATAAAATGGAATTCATATACTGTTGAGCATTTTCCCTTTCAGATATAGAACCAACTTTTGATTCTATGAGATCAATTCTCAATTTGTAGCAACTCTTCATCACTTTCATGTTGCAGGGAATGCAGTCAAACTTGTCACAGAATGAATAGGGATCATTTGCCTTAGCTTCATTGTACTTGCAGACTCCTTCAGATGAATTGCTAACAGTCTTTTTACAAAGATGAGTTAGGTGATTCATTGATCCACAATTCTCACACCTCTTTCTAGGAGCATCTGCAACATAAGCAAAATTATTGCTTTTGTTTATCCCAATCTTTCCATTTCTATTCTTCTTTTTCTTTTTGACCTGTTTAGCTTTAATCTCCTTCACAGGCTCCTTAGTTTCTTGATTGGGTTTTGGTGTTTCAACAGAGATGGAAGACTGAGTTGTCTCATCATTTTTCTTTTCCTTATCCTCATCAGCTATCTCCTGTTTGATGATCAACTCTTCTTCACCGAAGTTCACTTCACATGCCTTGAACAAAGGTGATTCAACTTACTTCAAAATAATTGGAACATCTTCAGTTTCAGTTGATTTCCCTTTGTCACTGACAGACTTCCTCTTGTTGTTCAAATCCTCATAATCAAGACCAATGACAATGTTTGCACATGGCTTGTTCTTTTCATGATATTGGCCAATCAAATCAGAAGCAATTTTGAAGGATTTCAGCTTCACTTCATTTTTCTCCAGCTTTTCTCTTAATACTGCTTCAATTTCACTTGCACACTTTAATTTGTTCTTCAAGTACGCATTTTCTTGCTTAGCAGTATCAAGCTCAACCAGTAACAATTTAGTCTCTTGTTTTTCACTCTCAAGTTTTTCATTGATCTTTTTCAATCTGCTAACTTCCTCATTTGCAGCAACCATGCTTGTATGAATGTGGAACATTTCTGTGCTCATCTTTTCAACAGTTTCCTTATACTGACTCACATTTAAATCAATTGTGGTAAGAGTTGGTACCTGTGATTTAGATGATGAAGAATCTCCTTGATCCAAGGCCATGAATGCATAGTTTCCAACTTCTTCATCTTCATCATTATCTGAATCATCCCAGCTCTTGCCCTCAGCAATATAAGCTTTCCCTTGTTGCTTCTTTAGAAGAGCATCATACTTTGCTTCCAATTGAAGATAGGCTTTCTCTTTCTTTGCCTTCTTGGGTTTTCTACATTCTGTAGCAAAATGGCCCAACTCATCACAGTTAAAGCACCTTATTTTTTATCTATCAACAGATCCAGTTTTGTAGCCAGTTTTTCTATCAGGAGTGTACTTCCCTTTTCCTTTCCAGCTGCTGTCTTTATTGAAGGACTGTCCTTTGCTCTTGAAAAATCTTGGTTTCTTTACTCTAATATTAGAGAATTTTCTGGCCAAGTAAGCCATTGATTTGTCTAGCTCATCAAGATCATCAAGAGTGTAGAACTCATCTTCTTCATCCAATTCCAGTATGACTTGCTCTTCAGTGTCATTGACTCTTTTCTCACTTGTAGAAATTGCTGGAGTTGGGGATCTTTGCTCATCATTAGAAGTCTGGCCATCATTCACAATCAGTGCACTTGAGCCATTCATTACATATCCTTGACCAGCTCTTAATGACTTCTTTTGAATCATTTCAAGTTCATAAGTTTTCAGAACCCCATATAGCACTTCTAGTGTGATTCTACTCAGATCCCTTCCTTCTCTGATTGCAGAGATCTTTTGTTCCAAATGGTCAGGGAGAGTGAGCAAGAACTTCAAATTCACTTCTTCAACATCATAAAATTTATTATGAAGCTGCAAGTCATTTATCAGCTTATTAAACTTTTCAAACACATTAGTAATACCCTCCTTTGGTTTAGTCATAAACCCTCATACTGAGAAATCAATATCCTTCTTTGATTTGACCTAACCTCCTCAGTTCCTTCACAGAGTATTTCAATCTTTTCCCAGATCTGTTTAGCAGTGTCACAGTTGACAATGTTATTATACATTACATTGTCAAGTGACTCAATTAGTATTAGTTGCAAAGCACTGTCTAGGGAAACTTTCTCTCTTTCAGGTTCAGTATACTCAGAAGGATCCTTGGGAGCATAATGAGCTGGAATAACCATATCTCCATCTGTGATTTCCTCAACTCTAACTACAGGAGTGAAGGGCCCATTCTTGAGGATACCAATGTAAAGATGATTGGCCATTCTTATAAACAGCAACATTTTCTTTTTCCATAAAGTGTAATTGGCCTTATCAAAGGGAGAAATCTTGATACTACTGATTTTCTGTGTATTCATTTTTCCAAGATCTAATCTGTTTACTTTCAGATTTTGCTCTGATACCACTTGTTAGGTATGAATACAACACAGAGGGGGGGTGAATATGTTTTAGCTTAAATGGTTAATTTTCGATCGACTTAGGCTTTAGCAGTTGGTTGTTGTTAATGATTTAGTAGAATGGATGTTAAACATAAATAGCTGTGCAAATATGTAAAACAAAGATCTTCAAAACTCACTTAATTTTATATTAAAAATCAAGCAGTGTTTTGCTACAAAATCTATAAGTTCTTGTTTTAGAACTTAGCTTCTTTCTTGAGAGAAAACACACACTTTTCTATTCTAATTGTTCTACTTAACTAGAGGACCAGTGTTAACTTTATAACTCAGTTAACTGTTGGTATACACAGTGGATAATAAACATGCTATTAGCTTTTCTAAACTGTCACTTGTCATTTCTATTTATAGAAAAGCAAATCTTCCATTTCTGGCTTAGCATATCTTTAGCTTCCCGTGATTACTTTAATCTCCTCTGTTAGTTAATCTTTGTCATTGATCTTGCACATCTCCCAAGCTGCTTTTTGTAGACTTGTCAATCCAGCTATGTGAATTGTTTGTTGATTTGCAACCTTGGATATTAAACTATTCAGCAATTCTGTACTTAGAAAAATTTCTTCACTTCGAGATCTCCAATTAAGCTGTAGAGAACTCGACATCTCGATAGGCATGTTGGCTTGTCGATATCTCTGAAACTTTATTGTTAACTTGACTTATCGACAACTCTGAGTTCTCTAGTGAATTTTGGTTTATCGATAACTCACAGTTCTCTAATGGACTTTGGCTTATCGATAACTCAGAATTCTCTAATGAATGTATACTTGTCGATATCTCTGAGTTCTCAACAGATAATTCCTGAGTTCTCTATACCTGGTGGATGTTGCTTATCCGTCGGGTAGACATTACTCATCCATCGAGTAGATATTGCTCATCCGTCGCGTAGATGTTATTCATCCGTCGGTACTCTCTGGAGTTTAAATGACTTCTCGATAAGTCATTCTCCCTATCTTGCTCGACTTTTGTTTTCTCAGTATGAAATATTTTCTCCTCCTCCCCATAATCGGGGTCGTCCTACATGTTTTAAATCCTCATTTTCCACTTCATTATGTTATGGGTTCCTTCTATCTTGATGGCGTCCTCCCTGACTATCACATTCAGGGTTTGCCCTAAATCTTATTCCTCGAATTATGACTTTCATCTAAGATCCCGTCCTTAAGCTCTTGAACATTAAAACCCATTTTTTGTCAGAATACCTCATTATTCCCTTAATCTTTCTCGGTATTAATCTCTTTTCCAGTCATTGACTCCCTGCCTTCATTCATTACTCTTTTTTTCTTGGCACAATCTAATCTTTTTCCAATAACTCGGGCTGCATTACAATCTCAAACAGCTTTTCGGTACCGGCTCCAGTTGCGTTCACACCTATTTCCATTTCCTCAAAATCTCTTATCAACTCTCTCAAAGACATTATCATTCTTGAGTCTCTCATTTACACTAAGGGCAGTAGCCACCATTTTGGCTTTCCCTGGATGATAAAGAATCTCATAATCGTAATCCTTGATTAGCTCTAACCACCTCCTCTGGCGCATGTTGAGCTCTTTCTGCATGAAAATGTACTAGAGCACTTATGGCTTAGGTAAATCTCGCACTTCTCTCTATACAAGTAGTGCCTCAAATCTTTTAGGGCAAAACTATTGCCACGAGCCCAAGCTCATGGGTGGGGACATCGAATTTTATATTCCCTTAATTGTCTTGACGCGTACGCGATTATCTTGATGTGCTGTATAAGCAGCACCCTAATTCTTTATGTGAAGCGTCATTACACATCACAAAATCTCATTTTCCATCCGGAAACGCCAACATAGTAGCCATCACCAACCTTTGCTTTAGTTCTTAAAAGCAGTTCTCGCATTTCTCTGTCCATTCGAACTTCAGAGTCTTACGAGTAAGTTGTGTTAAAGGGGCTACTATCTTTACAAACTTGAATTCTTCTGAGGCATGATCTTCTTGATCTTCTTCCAGATAGAATTCTTAGGCTTGACACTGTTTAGAGAAAAATGCTCCAGTCTGCTCCATTTACATTTTACAGACATTAAGTGTTACAAGTATGAATTACAGGTTAAGTTTACAATACAACTAATCTTAGGGTTGTCAGTATGACTTAGTCTTGTTATAATACAGGCATGTCTTGCACAACAGAGTCTTTTGTGCCAATTCCAACTTTCTTCAATTAATGCTCTACTCAACAGACAGATTGCAGAACCATCAGAACTTGTTGAAAGTCTGGCTTCATAAATGTTACCATGCATGTAAACTTTCAGAACCACTTTGCCTGTAGAATTTCTTATAACTTCACAGTGTTCTTCAAAGAAATCCACATGATAACCTCTGTCACAGATTTGACTCACGCTTAGCAGATTGTGTTTAAGTCCTGAGACAAGAGCTACCGTTTCAATGATGACATTCCAAAGATTTATATTACCATATCCCAGAGTTTTTCCCATATTGCCATCTCCATAAGAAACTCATGGGCCAGCTTTCTCCACAAAGTATGATAGCAGGGCTTTATTTCCAGTCATATATCCTGAACATCCACTGTCCAAAACTAGGATGTTTTTCCCATTGCCCTGCAATCACAAAGACCACTAATGGTTAGTTTTAAGGACCCGGACTTGCTTGGATCCTTTGGCCTTTTTAAGTTTGTTAGCATTTACAGCGGATTTAATTTCAGAGTTTATGCTAACATTCTTTTTATCAGAATTTAAATCAGACTTTGCATCAGACTTTACACTAGAAGGAACAATTCTAACTTTCTTCAAAGAAGGTTTTATTTGATAATAATCATAGTACAAACTATGATATTCCTTACAAGTGTAAATTGAATGCCATAAACTACCACAATGAAAATAAGGATTTTGTGGCTTAAACCTAACAGACTGACTCTTAACTCCTGATTTAGGAGGTAAAGAGTTTGTATCTTTATTTTTCCTGCAAAAAGAAGCAAGATGGTTAGAGTTTTCACATTTATAACATTTCTTTATAGGAGCATTAGGAACAGGCATATAATTATTGCTTTTATTCACACCTTCCTTTCCATTCCTATTTTTCTAGCTTCTTTTACCTTGTTCACATTTCTAATCTCTTTCAGCTTATGCTTAAGCTGCTTCTTCGTCATTAAGCCTATGTTTACTTCAGCTGGTTTATCCAGTTCTAATTTGTCAGAAGTTGACTTTTCCTTAACTTCTGTCACAGACTCTTTCATCTTTTCAGAATCAGACTTTACAGTTTTTGCTACAAACTTAACAGGATTTACCTTTGGCTTAGCAGTCTGTTTAACAACAATTGGCTCAATTTGTTCAGTTCCTTTTTCACTTTTATCATCTCCATAACCTAAGCCCTCTTTCCAGTTTCCACTACTTAATAAATTTTGGGTTGTTCTGCCAGAGTTAGTCCAAGTTCTGATAATCTCTCTTTCCTTTTCTAAGTCAGTTTTTAGAGATTCATTCAATTTTAACACTTCATCTCTAACATATAAAGCATCATCTTTTTCTTTCTTAGTTTGATGAAAAAAAACTAACTCCTTTTCTAATTAATCATTTCTCTTTTTATAAGCAAGATTTTCAGATGTTAATCTTTCACATGTTAAAGTCTGATCTCTATAACTAATGAACATGGTTTTAAGATATAATCTCAACTCAGTAATATCATCAGTATGAAAGGCATAAGTTGTTTGAGGTACCTTCAATTCAGCAGTTTCAGGATTGCTGTCAGCATTTTCCATCAGGACATAGTTCACCTCATATTAAGAATCTGAAGTGTCTGTCCAGCTTTTCTTCTTTGTGACAAGTGCCTTGCCTTTGTCACTTTTTTCTTTCTTGCAGTCAGGAGATATGTGGCCTCTTTCACCACAGTTGTAGCATTTGACATTTGAGTTGTCTCCTCTGTCAGACTTTCCTCCTTTGTCTTCAGACTTTCTGAAACCCTTCTTATTAGAACTTCCACTTTTTCTGGAAAACTTCTCGCCTTTTCTAAATTTCCTGTAGGCTATCTTTGTGATACCCTTTACCATAAGGTCACACAATTTCACCATCTCTTCATCAACATCTATTTAAGGTAAATTTTCAGTTTCTGAATCATCATCATCAGAATATGATGACTCTGAATCAGACTTTATGATGAGAGCCTTTCCTTTGCCCCTCTTTGAGGCAACAACTTTAGGAGATTCCTCCTCAGCTTTAAGAGCAACTGTCCTTGACTTCCTTCCATGCCTCTTGCTCCTTTGATCCATCTCAAGTTCATAAGTCTTGAACATACCATAAATTTCATCAAGAGTAGTTTCAGTGAGGTCATAGTTGTCTCTTATGGTAGTAGACTTCAAATCCCAATTTTCAGGAAGAGCTAAAAGGAATTTTAGATTTTAATCTTCAAGATCATATTCCTTGTCCACTAGTGAAAGATCATTCAAGAGTTTGACAAACCTGTCATATAAGTCAGTTAATGACTCATCAGCTTTTGAGTCAGAGTGCTCATACTCTTGAGTGAGTATTGTCCTCATTTTCTTCTTGATTGCATCAGTTCCCTAGCATCTTGTCTCCAAAGCATCTCGTATCTCCTTTGTAGTTTTGCAATTAATTACCCTGTTTGACATGACATTATCAATGGCACTGTGCAGCAAATGCCTTACCCTTGCATCCTTGGCAATAGATGAGATGTCTTCAGTTGTGTACTCACCTTTCTCCTTTGGTATGATCTTTGCTGGTTGATCAGCAACTACAACAGAGAGCTTGGTAGGCTTATGTGGCCCTTCATTAATTTTGTCAAGATATTCTGGATCTGTAGCTTCCAGAAATATAGCCATCTTCACTTTCCATATGGGATACTCAGAAGGTCTCGGTATGGGAACCCTAATAGTCTCATATCGACTGTGGGTTTGAGTCTTTTGAGTTTCTTCAGATTTGGTGGGCTTGGTTGGAGTTTATGCTTCTTCAGACATGATTGTTTGGATCTTTATTGTATGTGTTTTAACAGATAAGCTCTGATACCACTTGTTAGGTCACACAACGCTGTAGAAGGGGGTTGAATACAGTATTTATACAATCAAATCGATTTAACACAAGTATGTAATAAAGATCAAGTATATTGAATAAACTCTGTTACAATAAGAACTGTTGTTCTCTCTCAGTGATGAACAAATATCACTAAGAGCTGCTAGGTTACAATGTATAATCTTCTCGATAATGATAACACATATAGTGTAAACCCTAAGTCTGCGTTTATATAGTACACAGTTATAAGATAACTTCTAATTGATATGAAATACAATTATGTCTCCTAAAATATATCAATCAGATATCTTCTACAAGTCTTCCAGTCTTCTAACTCTTTCCATGCATATCTTCTATTATTTTAGTCTCGATCTTCTACTGTAAATCAGCTTACTTCCTTATATGAAAGTCTTCCCGCACTTAAGTTCTGATATGACCTTAAGTTCTGATATTAAGTTCTGACTTCCATTAAGTTCTGATTTCAGTAAATCCTAAAATGTCCTGTTTGTTAAGATCTGAAAACTAAATATGAATAATATTAGACATGACATCTCAAATATGTCTAACAATATATTTTGAATTTTATCGTAATTTTGGACTAAATTTTTTAAATTGAATTGAACTCGGTTAACATAAAGCGGACAATTAGCTGCATCACAATAATGTGCTTTCACAAACTATTATGTTAAACCAATATGATTAATTATAGTATTTATGCTTATCATATATTTATGCAGAGCAAAAGTAAATTTTGATAGGTTGTGAAATTAAGAATTTATGTTTCTTGAATCAAGACTGTATCTTTAACTTTCCACTTATTTTTTCGAGAGTTGTGTTTATCTTTAACTTTACGTTTGCAGTATAAAATATCTTTATACTTATTTTAATGTACCTGTAATAATTTGAACGATCATTTATTTCTTGTATGTAGCATTTTTTTATTGTCTACTATTATTTTTGTTCAACACATTCAACCCAACCCTATCCGACCCAACCCATCACTCATAAAATAGGGTTGAGTTATAATTTTTTGTGATATTAATGGGTTAAAAATTTTCAAACCCGAACTAAATGTGTTGGATCAATAAATTGTAAAAACCGACCCAATCCAGAACATTTGCAGCCCTACTCCTTAGTACCGATTAAAATGTCATCCCATCTCCCACTACATCTCTGACCAGGCTAGTCAGACTGGATCTCCGATTCTAGTCGGATTGAAAACCCCATTCGATCAGTTCCGACTGGAGCTTTGATAAATAAATATAGATATATAAAAAAATTAATTCAATACTAATTCGATCTTAAGAAGAGGATATGAATTTTATCTCTTCCGATTCAATAAAAATTTCTATCTGAACTATATAAAATTATATTTTTATATAAGAAATATATTTAACTACACACAGTCAAATTAGTTAACTTTTGTATGTATTATTTTTTTTCTTTTAAATTATTTTATGGCATTTCATGTTATTTTATTAAAATCTCTCGAATACACCATTATGTTAGCACACTAAACCATATCAATATGTGTCCAAAATTATTTTCATGTGGAGCTTTTTCATTCACAATACACCGAAATTTTCTATTTTAATTTATACATATATAGTAAATTTTCATATTTATTCCCAAATTACATTACTATTTTATTTGTGTAAAGTTTTATTTATAAATATGAGTGACACACACATATATATATTATTTGGAACTTAAATTGATCACTCAATTCCCGAATGATTTCATTTTGGCAACTTTTTTTGGCTTTAATAAAAAATTTCTGCATAAATTTACTGTATATTTAAATCATCTGTTAAATTAATATTATTTATTTCAATAAAATTAAATGAATTCGGAGTTACAAATCCAAAAATCTTAATTTTAATGGATTTGATATGAATTATTATATAGTGATCCAATCCGCGTCCAATTCGATAAATTTAAATGGATATGTATATGAATTTAGTCAAATTTGATCTAAATCTGACCAGTTGACAAATCTACTTGTGAGTTGGGATGACAAAAATCCTTTCCTTTTATTGTAATCCTTGTTAAACATTTCGCAAGTATATTATTATTTTTAATTTATTTTGTGTATTATAATGTTCATTTCATATCTTCACTAGCAAACAACATTTAAATCTAATAACAACTTTAACTAAACAACTAAATTACTTTGAAGCAGTGTTGTGGAAATCGGCTGTGTTGCCGATAAATTGGCTGATATATCAGCAAAATTCTGGTTTCCAATCTAATTCCACTGAATCGTCGGAGAATATCGTTTGAGTAGAATCGGGTTAAATGGGCGAAATCGGGTCATAAGGTTCACCGGAACAAAATTATCCGAAAATTCTTTTTCATATTCATCGGAGAGAGAGGTAGAGAGGGAGGGAGGGAGATATTTGAGAGGGAGAGATACTTGATGATATATAATTACTTTCAGTATATATATACATATATTAAATATCTAACCGTCTATAAAAAGTAGATGGCCGGACATTTTCCCGACAAACCTTTTATACAGATATAAACTTTTAACGCTACACTTCTTTCTTAGGAAGTGTTGTAATCTTTTGCTTCTGGTAGACTAAGTATTACGTATGGGTGAGGAAAAAAAGCCAAACCGGCCGAACCGGAACAAACCGACCAAACCGTTTTTTACTGTTTTTTCAGCGGTTCGACTCGATCTAGGTTTAGTATGAATAAAAACCGTTATTTTACGGTTCGACCTGATTTTAATCTCCAAATCGGACCGTTTAGGTCGAACCAGACCATTTCAATATATATTAATATATTTATTATAATTATATACCATTTTTATGTATATATATAATAATTACTTAAGTTTATTTTATACTTTATATATTTATTTTATAAGTAATATCTTCGAATTTGTATTTTACATGTAATATTTGTATTCTAAATTTTAATAAATAAATAAATTTTATAATAATGTATTTAGTTAGGTTTCGTTACCGACCGGACCGTTAACTCGCAGTCTGGTCTGGTCTGATCCAAAATTTCAAACGGTCTAGTCCGGTTTGATATTCTGTAAAACCGTTATATATGGTCTGGTCCGGTTTGATCGTAAAAAACCGACCAAACCTACCGTTGCACACCCCTAGTATTACATGTAGACAAAGTGTTAATTACTATAAGTAAAGAGGACATGGGGTGAATTTAGAGACAACATACAAGTCCAATATATTCAGTAATAGATTGATTTTATGTTTATAAATAGTTTTAATATTAAATTTAATAAAACATATCCGACTTTTACTCCGATTAATTCCCGATTAATCCTTACAAAGTCCCGTGATCTTACCCAATTACCGATTTCCGTAACACTGCTTTGAAGTGTGTAGGGGAAAAAATTAAAACGGAAGGAGCAATTATTTAGTTGAACAATTCTTGTCCGAGTCAACATCAAATTGATCAAATAAAATGGCTGCGACTCGTTAATGAATTTGAATCATGCCCTCCCTGTTGGCAATCTTGTGGTCTCTCAGCTTTCCTAGAATTCTTTCTACGTGCAACACAATTGTCTGTGGCTTTTTTCATTTTCGTGGAGGTTTTACCAGGCCATTTACTTGGACATCCAAGAAACAACCAAAGAAGGCTTTAGCTATTTCTAAATTCTAATGCAGCCCAACTACTTAATTCTTTTATACATTACAGACATTTTATCATTTCATGATATATGAGAGCTGGCATGGATACTATGTTCTACTACAATGGATAGAAAAAGTGAAAACGTAGTTTGCTATACCAGTACTTCTGGTCATAAGACAAAGAATGCTCTCCTGGGATCCAAAGTCTGGGAAATGGGGAACACAAGTTGATGGCTGACCCTCTTTCATTCATTGCTACTGTCTATTCGGTAACAATAGATCTTCTGGCAGACCGTCAATTTTCACATGTATCTTCATCTATGTTAGGAAAACAGCTTCAACTGTAGCATCAAAAACACATAATACCAACAGGGAAACAGGCTATAAATTGTAATATCCATGTAGATGAATTTAGTTTTATTTTACCCCATAAGCATATTGAAGAAAAAACTTCCCCTACCACCAGTAATCAACAGTACAATGTATAAAATTAGCTATTATCTCACTAGAAAGAGGGACTTGTGAGAAGGAAATTGACAGAAAATACCAAAATGAACTAAAGCCAAAATATGCTTAACATCTGGTCTACTTCACAATCCAAATTTAACAGCATTTAAGTCGATTACCAAGGCTTGGATCTGCAGGGATCCGAACAACCACCAGAAAGCATATAACCTGTTCCCGACTTCTAATTAATTCTTGGCTTTAAGTGAGTTGTTTTCCTTTATCCTTGCTCGGTTGTCCAGCTTAACAAGACGTTTGAGGTCCTCATATGGGAGACTTTCTTTGCTTTTTCTTCTAAGCTCACTCAGTGCAGGGCGTTTATCAAGAAGGCGCCACAACCAATCTGGATACTCAGAGTCTGCCAAAACTTTAGGGTCACCTCCTTCCTTGTTAATATTTGCGCCAACAACGGTAGTGGATTTCAACTCTTTGGTGAGAAGTGACTTCTTTGGAGCATCTGCAGCTGCTCCACCTTTCGCACCTTTCTTTGCTTTACCAGCAGCATATGTTCGACAACCTACAACCCCGTTCACCTCGCTTCTGTTGATAATGCTTCTTAAAGATTTTACGCAGTTCAATGCCATGACTAAATACCCCTGCAAAAAAAAAAATGGGCTTATAAAGTAATGATATTCATGCTTGCAGATACGAACACCACGCTCACAACTCCTGCAAAAAATTCCACTAGCAATTTCAAATTCCTCGTCATATACTCTCTAGAGGAGGTTGTGCCAAGAACCTTCTGTTGTACCATTTCATATAAAAGAGATAAAGAACCTCAAATGCAGCCAAGACTCTATTCTGTAATTTGAGGATAATTACTATATATAATCTGATACTCTAAATAAATATTAATAAAGCAACCTATTGTGTCCGGTTGATGAGCATGAGCTCTTAGCCGTGAAACATGAATTCTGCTGTATCTATAGTAAAAGATCCTAGCAGTGTTTGACATAAAGTTAACCATTATCATCCGAAAACCCAAGGTGAAAAGCTCTACTAGAGGTCTTTCGAGCCATCAAGGACTCCTGAATCCTGAACAATTCTTTACACAGCATACATATATGTTGAATACAGTAGTTTAAAACACAGAACGAAAGAATAACATCTGACCACCCATTACCTAAGACAAAGCCACTTCGACTTTCTACTACAAAACTACTAAATGAGCTACACAAAGATCAAGGAGATGAAAGACTAGATTTATTTCCCACAATATTTCTGCAACTAATTTACAAGACAACTACATAACTCAACAAAATTTTAGCCGGAGTAGTAACACCAGAAAAAAATTAATAAACCAAGAGCGATTTTAATATCTGGACTTGTATGCTTTGTTTATCTTGTTTCTCACCAACACGGAAAAATTAGCTAAGATTTGTCAAGTCATGACACAAAACCATTAAAACTTCAATACAAAAATTACTTGAACATGAGTTTATAGGGTAGAGAAATAGAAAGGGATATAAACAAGAAGAATATAAATGGTAAAACGTTAAATACTATTCTTTAATCGAATAGAGCAAAACCAGTTTACACCATTTTGCGAATGTTTTCTGATTATATATGGCTCACTGTCATATCAGCATTCAGTCAAAAGTTTTTATAAAACCGTTTCGCAACCAACGCAAAATAATTCCTTACTAATCATCAGAAACTTATTGGGAGCTCTAGAAATACACTAACAAGTACAATTTTCTTAGTAAGGAGTCGAACAAAAGGGTCAGCTAAAGAATTAAATCTAACTAACTAGCCTAAAACCTCAAATGTACAAATTTTAAATTCGAGTTTTTACGGGTAACGTCAATGTAAAATACTTGAATTAAAACATCGATCTATACATATTTGCAAGCAACGGAAGAATATCAATTGTTCATTTTTCTCGAAACAAGTCTAACAAAAAGGAGAAAAAAACGAGTATATAGAAGATTATAAACAATTGATACGCAAATATGCGTGTGTGAAAATGAGAGAAATCGAATAGAAAGCATACCGATGCAGAGGAAGGATTTTCCGGCCGGCGTAATGTGATAATGGGTATACCCTAGACCGTGCCCGATGTTTTCTCAAAATTTATGTTTAAAATGCATTTATTTAATTAATTAGGATATAAATCGCTCACGACATGAATAATTATTTTTTTAAAATATATACTTCCTTTGGATGTATACGTTTTAGTTCTGGGGACGGAGTTTAAAAGAAAATGGGATGTTATAAGAAAAAATAAGAAAAGTGGGTAAAGTGCTGAGACCCATTAATATTTAATATATAAAAATAGTGTAGTGGAAGAAAGTACTGGTGTAAGTGGGTGTATTTAATTTTTTTATTATTTTTGATAATTTTGAAATGTATAGAATTGGATGGTACACCCTTAAGGAAAGTGAATGGGATAGAGGGAGTATTTGATAAAGTTATCTAGAAAGATCAGTTATTAACAGTTTATACAACAAAAATTAAACTTATGTGTTTTATATAACATAAACTTTAACTTAATTGCGTTTTATTTGACAAAAAAAATTATCATATACTATTTATGTAATATACACTAATTTTTGTTATGCGAAAAAAATAGAATTAATTGGTTAAAAATATCGATCTTATATTTTATTTTAAATTAAAAATTATGGATATTAATATCAAATCCTGACGCTAACCGAATCCAATCCATAACTCCGGAAACGAAATAAAGTTAGTTCCCTGTCGTTAACTAGGTAAACAAATTTCAAAAACAAAAACTAGGTAAACAAATAAAATGTTTATTAAATAGTATTAATATAAAAATAAAGGGCTGAGTTCTATGGAGTCCACCTTTTTATCGGAGTCCTCGGAGTCCATCTACGTTCTGCAAATAAAATATATTGTAAAACGTGTTATTTTGCAAAACGTGTTACACAAATAGCATAACTTCAACAAAATCATGCAAATCTCATATATTTACGGTACAATATGTATGTTCTGCAATATGTTCTGCAACATGAACATTTATGTTCTGCAAACTAAACATGTTTTGTAGAATATATATTTTTGCAATGTTCTGCTTGTAAAATGTATGCAATCTACAAGATTTTTGATAGAATAGTGATGTTTGTCGAAAAATAATATGTTTTGCAATATTTTAAGCTATATTTTACTTGCAGAACATATATGGACTCCGAGGACTCCAATTAAAGGTGGACTCCATAGAACTTTACTCGTTTATCAAAATCTACATTATTTTTATTTTTGATTAACAATTATAAATTTAAAATATAACTAGATTAATTGTAAAATACATGATTTTTTTATTATTTATCTATTAGAAATTAGATAATAATTCGTTTAGATAAATATTTTTAAATTAGAATATTCCGGAATTTTTTTTTGCAAGTTATTTGAGTTAGAAAAAAAAGATTTGTTATTTGTGGAAAGAAGTGTGAGAATAAATTAGAAAATCGATATCTTTTTGATTTTAGGTATTTGTGTGTCAAATATTTTATTTTAAGAAAGTACTTGGAGAGGATGCAAAATCAAATAGGAGAAGATTTTGTAATTCCTTAATTATAAATAGGGTTTTTGTGTGCCTATATAAAGACCCTTTGTTATGAGTAAAAAAAGTTGTACATGTTCCCCTCTTTGCAAATAGGTACGTTTTATTCCATATCATGTCTACGTATTAACTTTATGCCTGCTTTTTGATGTGAATTATCATGTATAATGATAGTGAAGTATAGATCACCTGCGTCACATTCTACATTCTACGTGTATAATTAAATGATAAACCTTGGGTATGTTAATGCATGCGAAATCTTATAACAAAGACCAAGCCTATTTATTTTGTATATTTTAAACACATGATATGCCATGTTAATTATTTATATGTGTTGTATCATAAGATTAGTATAACTAATTTAGTATGATTACTCTTTTTAATTTTTGAGGCTAACATGTTTTTATTTTATGTAGCTTCGAAATTTGTGTACCATGTTCAAACCTGCAAATTCTTGCCTTCTCCTTGTTAATTGTTTTGGTGTCAATTACATGCTAGCAACAATTTATAATTATTTTACTTTCGATTAAAAGTATTTAGATCACTACTCTTTAATATATATATATATATATTTATATTTATATATTTAAATACATTGTCTTTGTGATTAAATGAGTATACATATATTTATTTAATTTTTCTTAAAATACAAGTTACTTCTTAAAAATAGTATTATTTTGAGTCAATTTTATAAATAAAGTTGGATTTGACAATTATTTTAATAATATAAAATATTTATAAAGTTTGTTTTGTTCGGTGTACTAATTTTGGCCATTAGCTAATTTAGTATGAGACATTGTTTAGTACACGGGTAAATCTGCATGAACGTTCATGTTAATTTCATATTAATGTACATGCATGTATTTATGATGTATAGATTTTATTATGCACAACAATTTATATTTCAATATATTAAAACCAAAGTGACAGTGAGGACGTGCAAGGAAATTATTTTAGATATGGTCTTAATTGGGCTTAAGGCACGATCGGCCTTATCAGCAAATATATATTTAATTGTTAAATTGTTTTATGTGCCTAAGTTTTGATCTTCTGTTACTTGAATTTTAATATTTAAGTTTCTGCCAAGCTTTGTACATGACTAAATGTGTGGTTTCTCTGGCATAGTATGCCTGAAAATTATTTTTTGAATTAAATAATTAATTAAGTCCTGCTTATAAAATTTTAGGAATTGTTCGCGTTGTTAATTTCGGATTTTAAGTGTCGACTTTGAGGTAAGTACTTTTTGACTTACTTTTGTTTTCAAAAAAGTTTTGATACTCTGATTTTTGAATTTCGTATAAGATATAAGAATTCTGTTTCGAACTGTATATGAAATAAGATACGAGAATCTTTTGAAACCCATTCTCTACGTTTTCGAACCCGTTCGTAAATTACGCTATATTTTCGGAACTAGCCTTAGATACCCTTAGTAGGCGCAACAGTGTGGAACTTTAGATACCTATTAAGGACGCGTAATTATTGAACTTTAGATGCCGGCCACTGGTAAAGTGTGGTATATGAGAATGAGAATAAGAATAAGAATTAGATGCCGACTACTGGGAAAGTGTGGTCGTAGATCAAGACTGTGGTATTTATTAGAATTATCGTTTCGTTCTGTTTTACTTTGTTCTGATCTGTTATAAAATCTGCTCTGTTCTGTTTTTAATTCTGAATTTTAAAATATAAAATTTTGGGTTGGATCTACTTTAGAAATTGTTTTACAAAATTATTATTATTTTGAGAAAAATCATTTATTAAAACACCCATTGTTTCCGGTTAAATAGTTAGTCAATTTGTACTTGCTGAGCTTTGTAGCTCACCCCTTTTAATATTTCAGGTTTGAAATTTGGAGCATATTAAGAATAAGGAATGAGAACTATGTGGAGATTTGTGCTTCTTAGTTTCGTACTATTTGAATTAGAATAAAGACTTTGTTTTAAGAGAATAAATTTGATTATCTATTTAGACAATTAATATTGAATATGTGGAGCTGCGTGTCTATTTTTATGATTTTGATTATTGAGTTGAACCGCTGCTTTGACCTTCGTTATATATCTTGAATTATCGAGTAAGAATCTCTTTTATTTAAGTTTTTGTATTTAGATTTAATAGTCTGCAAAGCTGGGCTGTTACAGTTGGTATCAAGAGCAGGTTATCCTTCGGAGTGTATTAGGTATGGGACTAGTACATTTCCTAGGATGCGATCATGTGGACTATCGTATAGGCCTTAAGAAATTATATTCGATTTAGATATTTGTTTGTGTGATTATTTGATATGCTTGATTTTTGTGCTTTTTGATTATTGACTATAAGTTTAGAAATTGTTTTGTGTGTTTAGAAAAGATGGACGGGGAGAACGGTAACAACCAGAACAACAACGAAAATCTGAACAAAATTGGCAATCAGGGCAACAATGATGAAGGAGAAAACGTCTTTGACCAGCTGGCTGAAATTTTAGCTGTACTTGTGAATCAGCAACCGAAGCCCAACATTGTCTCTCAGTTCAAGCGTTTGAACCCGCCAACTTTTGATGGAGCAACAGACCTGGCTGTCGTTGAGATGTGGATCCAAGAGATGGAAAAAGCTTTCAGACTTCTAGGGAGCAATGTGTAGCAGAAGGTGACCTTAGCTGTATACCAATTGCAAGGAAGCGCTTACGACTGGTGGCTCATGGAGAAAAGGAAGAATGAGACGACAAATGTTGAAGAAAATCCTGAACCGTATACATGGGCAAAAAGTTCAACAAGGCTTTAGAGGACAAGTACTTTCCGAGAACAGTTCGTCTACAGAAAGAGAGGGACTTCATTCGGCTTCAGCAAGGTGACAGAACCGTCATTGAATACGAAGCAAAATTTGCAAAGCTTGCGAAGTATGCGTCGATATTAGTAGCAGATGAGAGCAGTCGAGCACAAAGATTGGAAGAGGGACTTCGAAGTGACATCAGGAACTCTGTGGCATCTTTTGAACTTCAGACATACGAGGCTGTCCTCAACAAGGCGTTAGTGATCGAGAGAGGCTTTGTAATAACCCCAATTTTTGGAAAATTTTTGAAACCTTTATGAATAGTGTTTTTGCTGAATGAGAAAACTTTTCATGCCACACTATGTAGGGGTTCTGTTATGGATATTCTGAGATTTTATTAGTACTCTATATGGCATATAAGTGTATGTAAAGATCACCAGAATCCAATTCCGAACACTTTGATTTTTCCCGGAAATCCACTAGATACGGAAAAAATTGAGTATAAGGTAACATGATAAAAAGGATTTAAATTAAAGGAGTATAAGAGATGATCATAAAAGGAATTTAATATATTGAGAAAGGTTAAGGAAACCTAAGTAATAAGATCCCGGGTATGATCCCTCAAACGATAAACGAAAACGAAAGTTAAGCGAACCGTATAACAGATCAGCGGTCATTAGGCAAACAATTAGGAAGTTAATCAAAGAGATTAGAGGGGAGGATGTCATCCAACCAATGAGAAGAGGACAAAGAGGGAAAGATGACATCATAGCATGACATAAGCATGACATGGGAAGGAAGGAGATGTGGTTGAAGTAGAACCACACAAAGTTCAAGGTTAATAAGGTAATTAACCAAAACAAAACAAAAACAACCAACCAAAACAAATCAAAGCAAAACACAAAATCATTTCTTTCATTCAACCAAGAGTTGCTCTCAGCTTTTTCATTTTTAAGAAGCAAGAATTTCAAAATCCAAGATTCAAGCTTCCTAAATTGGTAAGATAATTCCCTAGTATTCCTTATGTATAGTTATGGCTATATTATGAGTTTAAGCCACCAATTCATTCTCTATCTTCTCCAAGAAATCAATGAAGAAGACAATGAATAGTGATTTCAAGGTTTTTAACTTGATTTTTCTTGCTTTTCCTTTAAGATCCAAGCATTCCTAAGACTCCTCAAGGCTTCTTAAGGCTTCCTAGCTACTCACACCACTTCAAGGAAGGTATATCATCTCCAAACCCTAGCTTTAATTTGTATATTAGGTTGATTTTGGTTGTTAGGGTAAAGAGTAGCTTGAAACTTGTTTGTTTAAGAGTTTGGGTTGAAATGGTGGTGATCGAATTGTTGAAATCTTAAGATTTGGTTGAAGAATGTAGTATAGTGTAAATTCAAGTTTTAGGATTAAGTAAATTGATTATAATGAGTTAATTTGGGGCTGTTGTAATGTAGTTTGGATGGAGTTTTGATTGGGTTGTGAATTGGGGTTGAATTGTGGTTGTTTTGAATTGGTTTAAATTTGGGAAATCGCGTAAACATAGCCGTCGTAATGTTCGATTTACTTTAGACTGCTTTTGTTCATAACATTAGGACCCGAGAACCCCCTGCTAGATTTTGACCATTGCCATGTTTAGATAGTGCATGTTATGAGCTTCGTTTTGATATGTAGTTCGTTTGATTCCGATGCACGGTTTAGGAGAAACGACCGTTTTAAGTAACGGCATTTCGCGAACGAAACTTTTCCCTCGCCTTACTTTGAAACCTAGGTTAAAGACCTTAAAGGACTAATTGATGTATGAAACAATTATGGTAAGTGTGTTAGGCAGTTGGTAAGACACTCGCGAAAGAATCGCCTTAAAACTCGTAATGGTTAATTTATTAAAAATGGTGGAGCCGAGGGTACTCGAGTGACTTAAGAGAATTAGTAAGCGCAAAGCGAGCGTTAGAGTCTAAGTTGGTTAATGTATAGATTTACAAGTGACTTTGGTTTAATTCCAACTTACTTGTTGTTTATAGGTTACCAGACTCGTCCCGAGCCATTTGTAACCCCCAGTCGCTCAGGCAAGTTTTCTACCCGTTATACTGTTGTTGTGATGTATACACTTGTATATGCATTATCTTGTAATAGATGCATGATGGTTATATTAGCAAATTCTTGCGATATATTGTAGCATGTGATATGGTACATATGGATGCCTGTTTCATATTCTTGCCATATATATCTGTTGGTTCAGTTGATAATACCTATGCTAGAGAATAGCGGTAATTTGCATATACCCTTAGTATAGGGACCCAAAGGTGAAAACATTTTCTAAAACCGGGAGTCGAGGATCCCGAGTAGATTTTGTATATATATATATATATTTATATATATATGGTTATAGTTTTCAAAACTATTAATCGAATAAGGTTTATACGATAACTTTATTTTATTAATGAATATTATTTTGAATATTCATTCGAGGACTTATGACTCCTTTATATTATTTATTGAATATTACTTGGATATTCATTTGAGGATGTATGACTCCTTTATTTTATTTATTGAATATTATTTCAAATATTCATTCGAGGGCTTATGACTCGGCTTATTTATTTATTGAATATTATTTCGAATATTCATTCGAGGGCTTATGACTCGGCTTATTTATTTATTGAATATTATTTCGAATATTCATTCGAGGGCTTATGACTCGGCTTATTTATTTATTGAATATTATTTCGAATATTCATTCGAGGGCTTATGACTCAGCTTATTTATTTATTGAATATTATTTCGAATATTCATTCGAGGGCTTATGACCCAGCTTATTTATTTATTGAATATTATTTCGAATATTCATTCGAGGGCTTATGACTCAGCTTATTTTATTTATTGAATATTATTTGAATATTCATTTGAGGATCTATGACTCCGATTATTTGCTGAGATATATTCTTTATTTTATTAAAGAATAAGGTGTCGATAATCAAACTCACTTTTGATTATTCAAATAAAGATAGTACTTTCGTATAGGTATATCTTTGGTTATTTAATATTCATTTCAAGTATAAGTTTTAAAACTTCTACTTCAATTATTTTTATAAAGATTATTCTTTATGGGAATATCATTTAAATAATAATATTTAGATATTTTCTAATATATTGGGACTGATTTATTTTGTTAAATCAGCATCACTCCAAACATTCTTAAAAATGTTTTGTGAGTCTTCAAAATGATTTTTAAAAGTTAGAGCGGATCCCAAAACTCATTTTTATATTTAAGATCCTCCTTTCGAAGGGGATTTAAATACTCGCTCAAAACCTGAGGGATCCGGCTCTGTGGTGTGTTTTATATTCGCAAAAAGGTTGCTGTTTTGATAAATGAATTGATTACTTACCCAACACTCGGGAAGTAAAATTCTTGGAACAAGTTAATCCATTAACAGGCATCGCCTGGGAAATATCGATGAGTTCTCCTTTCCAACTAGATACGACTTCTTGGTGGAGCCGTATCAACAAGTTTCTACTTGGGGAAAGGGGGAACGAGCTTTACGTTTCAGAGTCATGGATTTCATCTGAACTAGGAGTGGCGTAAGTGGTCGAGTGGCGCCGGCCCAGCCTTATTATATTGGCCCAAATGGCCTGGAAGTTCCGCTAAGGCGGTCCATTCCTTAGGAGTTCAGTTTTCGGTTGACAAGTAAATCCGACAGGTTCTCCTCTACATGTAGAAAATGGTGGGGTTGCACTACTACGACTGATCATCGTCAGTGGTCTTCCTGGTGCGGCAAACTCCCGTAATGAGTTCATCATCCAATTGGATATTTCTGCAACACTACCCAGAGCACTTCGATAGAAAGGCTACGGTTGGGCGATTGTTGAGTGTTGGCAGGGTCAAGTTTTCAAAATAATGTTTGCATCAAATGAAGTATCTCGTAACTTCATTTTATTTTGATGATATTTTAAAAGATTTAATCTATTCAAATCTGGTCTTGTAGTCTCATCTATGTGATGAACTTTTGAAACTATTTATAACTTGAACGGTGGTAGTTCAAGTAGTATTTGGAAAAGATATAAGTATATTGGAGTATCTTGTAACTTCACCTTTTAAACTTATATTTAGTTAATGGTTGTCTTATGAATGACAAAGACTTTCAGAAAAACGTTGAGACAAGGTTAGATATATGAGATCACCTTGCAACGATATTTTTTTATACAGTTATAAACTGGAACTTTGTGTATATTATACATGGAAGAGGACTTCCAAGATTTTGAAAAGTATATATGTATATATACTGAATATTTTGCGACTTCATCGCATTAAAATATCAAACTTGGTTCATTTCTTTTGACCAAGACTTTCATGAGTACTATGAAAAGGCTCATATATTGTTAATCATTATAAATATTATTTTGGTGGGCTTGCTGCTCACCCTTGCTTTCTTCTTTCATCACACAACATCAGATAGACAAGACGAACATGACCAAGCTCCCAATTCGCGAGCGGATAGGAAACGTTCCGTAGCTTCCTATAGGCATTGATGTCGCTGTAGCTGAGGTAGGAACTACCAATAGGCTAGGCTTCAACTTTTGATGTACCAGATTTATGTATATTTATGAATTGTAATAATGGCAAAGAAAATGTAAATTTATTCAGAAAACCTTTTAAGGTGTATTGGCAGATAATTGTAGAATAAAATGACTTGTGATTATTTTTGGATGTTCATCTCTGAGATTATAACTTGTGGTGTATGTGTTTATTGTGGGGTCACAGTACTGAGTAGTGGATTAATTATTAAGTTTGGGTGTTATTAAGGGAAATGGAAATCGTGACAACCCGGATCTCCGACCCCGGATTTGGGGGTGTTATAGAAGTGGTATCAGAGCTAAGCGTTATAAACCTCAGAGATGATGTGACGTTAAGATAATAACTAAGATAACAAGAACTCTTGCCAAGTTCATAGTCGGGCTACCTAACGTAGTACTGACAGTTAAAACCCTTATGGGAACCCTTATAAATATCGTGATAGAAGCGTAGTTCGTTATCGTATATGGTAGCGGGACTCCGAACCCTGAGGTTGAGGAGCAACAACGCGATGATGTTTTATTATTTATTGGAGATCAGATTATGGATCCGATAGAGCGTCCTAACGCGGGATCGGATGATGTTCATATTGAGGATGTAGCGGTTGAGGATGTTGTCCTAGAAGGGATAGTTGCTGAGGAGGATCCCATGGAGGATCCTGATAAGAATGAATAAAGGACCACTGATGAATTGATGACCATGGTTAGGTCGACTATCAGAGGTAGGATTGGTCGATCACTACCGGAGGTTCGTTCAAGTTTGTAAAGATAGTAGCCCCCTTTAACGCGGCTTACTCGTAAGACTGAGAAGTTTGAATGGACAGAGAAATGCGAGAACAGCTTTTAAGAACTGAAGCAAAGGTTGGTGACGACCCCTATGTTGGCATTGCCGGATGGAAAAAGGAGATTTTGTGATTTGTAAGTGACGCTTCGCATAAGGAATTAGGGTGCTTCTTATACAGCACAACAAGATAATCGCGTCCGCGTCAAGATAATTAAGGGAATATAAAATTCGATATCCCCACCCATGAGCTTGGGCTCATGGCAATAGTTTTGCCCTAAATATTGGAGGCACTACTTGTATGGAGAGAAATGCGAGATTTACCTAAGCCATAAGTGCTCTAGTACATTTTTTTTACGCAGAAAGAGCTCAACATACGCCAAAGGAAGCGGTTAGAGCTAATCAAGGATTACGATTATGAGATTCTTTATCATCCAGGGAAAGCCAAAATGGTGGCTAATGCCCTTAGTGTAAAGGAGAGACTCAAGATGATAATGTCTTTGGGAGAGTTGATAAGAGATTTTGAGAAAAGGGAAATAGATATGAAGGTAACCGGAGCCGGTACCTAAAAGCTGTTTGAGATTGCAACACAGTCCGAATTATCGGAAAAGAACATATTGTGCCAGAAAAAGTGATGAAGGGAGGCAAAGAGCAAACAATTAGATAAAAGATTAATACTGAGAAAGATGAGAAAGGAATAATGAGGTATTCCTACAGAATTTGGGTTCCAAATGTTCAAGAGCTTAAAGATGAGATCTTAGATGAAAGCTAGTTTGAGGAATAAGATTTAGAGCAAAACCTGAACATGATAGTCAGGGGGGTCGCCATCAAGATAGAATGAACCCATAACATAATGAAGTGGAAAATGAGGATTTAAAATGTATAAGATAACCCCAAGTATGGGAGAAGGATGAAACATTTCATACTAAGGAAATAGAAAGTCGAGTAAGGAAAGGAGACCCGGGACGGTACTCCTATACGGCAATTCATGGACCTGTCTAAAAAGAACTTAGACTATTATCCCCAACCACCACCTTGAGGAAACAATGCGGTAGGAAATTCTTTCAGGACCTATAAGTCGCTAAGCTCTCAGAGTTCCAAGGAACAAGCTGACCCAGTCGAGGCAAGAGCCTGGCTAGAGGAAATATAGAAATCATTTGAGATTCTAAATGATTGACGAATCACAAAAGACTGTTTTTGTCACTTACCCTCCTAAAAGAGAGGCCACCCGCTGGTAAAAGACCAAGAAAGGCACGGATCCAGAGGTTAGAATAAACTGATTTAAGTTCAGTCAATTGTTTTCGGGAAAGTAATTCCCAAGGTTATGGAGATAGTGTAAAAGCTTTAGAGTCAGAACAAAGGCAGACGAGTATGATAAATTATGAATCTAAGTTGTAAAAGTTATCAAGATTCGTTCTGAGGACACGAATCCAGAATGACGGGATGTTTGAAATCAATACTTATGTTGTGTTAGTTCATGAAATAATGATAAGAGAAAGGAAAATAAAAAGAAACTGAAGTGGAAAGGAATATAAAGGCAGTAGAGTGTGAGGAATGATAAAGGAGTTGGGTATGAGGAAACCCTAAAGACTCGTAGCAATAGAAATAGAAAAGTATTTAATCATCAGGATGAGGGTGGTTCACCATGAGTTAAAATTGATAGTGAAAGGCATAAGAGATACATATATTTTATCCCCTGTAAGTTGGGAGGATTCGAGGAAACCTTGAGATAGTTCGAAGGATAAATAATGAGACGCGGATAGACTGAGGAGACAAGGAAGTAAGAAATTAGGAAAATTGGATGAAGGAAGTGACCTTCAAGAATGTGAAGTGTAAGATCGGTGGCTTGATACCCAGAAAGGGAGACGCCAGGTATGAAAGATATCCCAACATTGAGATGACTGTTAAGATAAACAACAAAAGTAAATAAGGAATTATTAAGAAGAAGTTCACGTTGAACACGACCAATATCTTCCAGAACATCCTTGTTATCGTTACCAAATTAGGCAAGAAAAGCGGATAACCGTTGTTATCTTTTGGAGGCCTGATTGACCCCATTTTGAATACAGATGTTATTGTGAAATTTGGCATATACTATCGAGGTGGGAATGATTGAATAAGACACCCTTATCAGGGATATATGACTTGATTATCCATGGAAGGATGCATGTACCTTTTTAAAGGTGGAATTAAGGATAGAACATCGGTAACTTAAATGAATCCTAGGGGAATGCATAAAGGTTGGCATTTCACCCTTAATAGGGATGGTATGAGTTTTGACAGTATGAATTGGAAAGGATTAAGGTAATAACAACCTTTAAGGATCAGTGGAGAATTTTTTTTCAGAAGTATATAGACTCTGATTCTGGTATTAATAAATGGTATCTTGATATGCCCTGTGCCTAGGGTGTACCTGATGAAGGATTTAAGGATAACCTTAGAAGTTTTACAAGGAGAAAGGTGATATTCAAAATTCTCAAGAATAGAAATGTGGATAAAGGAAATATGACGTAATTATAATGTTGCCAAGTGGGGCACGTGTTAAACCACGAGAAAGTATGGATCGAACCAGTAATGGTTGAAATTGTTCAGGGCAATTAGGACTTAAGATAAAAGATGTTCTAAGTATGATTGAGAGTCAGTCGTGACAGTGATTAACCTCTAAAGACTGAGGCAATAACTTATGGAAAAGTGGTGATATTTTTTTTTTATTATTTACTCATCAGATTTAAGGAAAACATCTCCACATAAGCTGTGATTGAAATGAGGTAGAAAATTTAATTGGAGGTGGTTAAAATGACATTGACTGTAAGGAAATTTTACTATCAGGAAAGGCCAAAGAGGTGGCCGACACTTTAAAGGTAAGAGGATAATTATAGGCGCCTGTGCCAAAGGAATACAGTGATGATGGTTAAAGCTATGAAGGTTGTATTAGGGTTTGGAAGATTGACATTCCTTCTGATGACTGTGCAATACTGTTAGGAATATATGTGCATTAGTTTGATGATATGTTTAACAAAACACTTAAGTAGAAATTTAGTGTCAGTAGCCTCAACGGATAAGACCACTTTGGCTATCCGTTGATGGTGTAGCTTTACTTAGAAATAAGTCTAGTATTGTAGCATATTTCAGTCTCTGTATTTAAAATGTAATTCTTAGAAGTTGAGAGAAACTATGAGTCATGTTGACTACTAGATGATATGCAGATAGGAAGGCCAATTGTAAATATTTCATGCCTTGTAGTTTTGTATAAATGAAGTGGTATCAACGGATGACTTAAAGACCTTCAACGGATGAGAAGCTAAGCTTCAACGGATGTCTCTAAAGCTTCAACGGATAACATCCTTCAACGGATGAGAGCATCAACGGATAAATGCATCAACGGATGAAAGCTTCAACGGATAACATCCTTCAACGGATGAAGTCATCAACGGATGAAAGCTTCAATGGATGTTCTGCTAATTAGCCGTTGATAAGTGGTAGTTGTACCTACAGACAGAGGCACATGGGTTGACAGAGAAAACTGAGATGTGGTAGCCGAATTTCAGGATCAACAGAAAAAGCAGCCGTTCTTCTTTAGTACAAAGATGCAATAGTCAACAAAGTACTGGAGTGAACAGGAAAAGAAGCAAGTGAAGAACTTATTTTACTATTGTAATTTTATATTGTTTTTCACTTGTACACTTGGTAATATATAAACCAAGAAGAAGCTAGTAATTAGAGAGAGATTTTCCAGAGCTGTTAAGAAATATCTTGAGAGAAAATTCATCTAGTTTGTACTAGGATGCAGCTGTGATCAACATTGTTGAACACAGATTTTCTAATATACCATCTCTGGTAGAACAACAAATCTACCAGAAAAGTTTTTAAAGTTTGTTGTGATCTTTACATTTTGTGTTTGAATATATATCTGTCTGCATTAGCTCAAAGCAATTCATACACTTGTTCATCTAGAACACACTGCTTTAATAAACTTCTCAAAACTTGAAAAAGTTTTGAGATTTACATTCAACCCCCCCTTCTGTAAATCTCATTGTTAGTCCTCTAGGAATAACAATTGGTATCAGAGCAGGCTCTTGACATACAAAGAGTTTAAAGATCTTGGAATCTAACAAAGATGAGTAAGAAGGATATTGGAGTAAAGATCCCAGTTCTTGACAAAGACAGTTATCACCACTGGAAGGTGAAAATGCACCTTCATCTACTCTCCCAAGATGAAGGTTATGTAAACTGCATTGAGAATGGTCCTCACATTCCCCACAAAGTAGCCACAGTTGCTACGGCCACAATTGCTGTTGGTCAATCCATTCCAAAACCTAGAGCAGAATGGACAATGGAAGACACAGAAGAAGTCCACAAGGATAAGAAGGCTATGAACATTTTGTTTAATGGTCTTGACAAGGATATGTTTGATAATGTGATAAATTGTTCAACTGCCAAAGAGGTTTGGGACACAGTTCAGTTGCTGTGTGAAGGTACAGAACAAGTAAAAGAGAACAAAATGCAGCTTCTCATTCAACAGTATGAGTACTTTCATTTTGAAGAGAATGAATCTTTAAATGACACATTTAATAGATTCCAAAAGCTGTTGAATGGACTGAAGCTGTATGGTAGAGTGTACCAGGTGAAGGATTCAAATCTTAAATTTTTGAGATCCTTACCAAAGGAATGGAAACCCATGACTGTTTCCTTAAGAAACTCTCAGGATTATAAGGACTTTACTCTTGAAAGATTATATGGAATCTTGAAGACTTATGAACTAGAGTTGGAACAGGATGAGGTATTGGAGAGGGGGAGAAAGAAAGGAGGTTCAGTTGCATTGGTAGCTGAAAATGAGAAAGAATGCAGAAAAGAAACTGTGAGATCTACATCAAGCTCCAAAGATGGTGTAAGAAATCCAGAATCAGACAAGGGTAAAGAGCAAGTTGCTGAAAATGAAGACAACTCCAGTCAAGATGACTCTGATGGTATTGATGAGCATCTTGCATTTCTGTCCAGGAGATTTGCAAAGATGAAGTTCAGGAAAAACACTAGAGCCACTAAACCCTATAAGAACATGGTGGACAAATCCAAGTTCAAGTGTTTTAATTGTGGTATAAGTGGACACTTTGCAAGTGAGTGCAGAAAGCCAACCTCTAAAAAGAAGAAATTTGAACAAGTAGATTACAAAAAGAAATATTTTGATCTACTCAAACAGAAGGAAAGGGCTTTCATTACTCAAGAAAAGGACTGGG